>NW_027187309.1:7049036-7178936 GCF_028583685.1 Petaurus breviceps papuanus
ATATATATATATATATATATATATATATATATATATACATATACATAGCTAGATATCCATATGAGTAAGATGAGAAGATAGAGTACTTTACTACTGGATTTGGAATTTTGAATCAGGAAGTCCAATATTCAAACCCTTCCTCAGACATTAGCAACTTGTCTTGTGATCCTGAAGATGTCTTAAGTTTAGTAACACCAATTACTTCATCTGTAAAATGGTAACAATTATATCAGCTGCATTTGTGGTGACTCTCTAAGCCTTACCACACGTGAAGCTTGATGGGATGAATGTTTTATCCTCTGAGTCTTCAACTACATTACTGTTGAGCTCAAAAAAATGTTTATATAGTAATGTAATAATATGATGTTAAAAGTTTAACAATCTCTCTAAGAAAAATATGTGCATATACTTTTAATTTTAATCTATATTATTAACACTTTCTTAAATACATGTGAAAAGACCTTGTCAACCTTTAAATTCTATGTAAATATGTGTAATTATTAATGAAAATAATAAAATGCACACAATTTTATGCTGCTAAGTTTTGTGAGGTTTAATAATTACTGTTACTGACTGGATAATAAAGAAAAATGTCTTACAAATAATTATTTATTTTAAAAAATTGTATAAATGATGTTGCTGAAAAATTGCTCTAAATAATTGAAATCTCATTTGTTTTTTAATCAATCAATTACTCAAGTCATAGCATATTTCCACAGTTGAGCAGATCCACCCCAATTTTATCTTTGTAAATAATAATTGTATATAACTTTTCAGATCTAATATCTAATTTTAAGCTGTATTTTCTTTGGAATCAGGCTGCTTTTTTGGAATATGATGATTATATGATTTATTATGATTAATAAGTATGTGAACCTGTTTAACCTTCACCTCTTGAAATCCCTAGTTCACTTCAAGTGTCCATTTAAATTTAAACTCCTACAAGATACTTTTCCTGATTCTCCAATTTGTTAGTAAACACACATACACACAAACATAGTAGTTTATATTTGCCTATGTATTTCTATTCCCTCTTCTCCTCCCCCACCTTGGTTCCTAGTAAAATGTCCTATCTGAGGACAGGCCCAGTTACTTCTTTGTTTCTGTATTTCCTAGAAGGTAGGATGTAGGTTGACAACATAGTTGGTGTTCACTAAAAAGTCACCATTGTTAAAATGAGCCTGTGCTTTTGTGATTCCATAGTTAGTAAATCCATAAGACATTCCATCTTGAAAATTGCATTCTAGATTTAGTTCTTGGATTAAGAACATTAACACCTTTATCCTAAGGCCTAGTCTTGATATAACATGTGACTTCTCAAATATTGAGATAATACAGGAAAGAAGTACAAAAATGAAATACGTATATAATATCAAGAAGGTTTAATGAAATAAAATATTACAAGTATATCAATTCAATTAGAAGCCACTATCCAGCTTCAGTAAACCCTTGCTACATGGCATAGCAGGGTTTTCATACTAAGAACAGAGTACTATTTGACCAGAGCTGTAACCATGAACCTTGTGTTTAAATGTCTTGACAAGACAATGTTTACCCTAAAGCATATTAGCCTTAAGTGTTTACCCAAAAATTATGGCTAACTATTGGATTGATTTTGATTTCTTCCCTAGGATTCAGGTGACAGAATTCCAAAGTCAAAAGAATAGAAGAGACCTAAGAGGCTACATGGTACCTTTAGTCCATAGCATCTTGGCATAATAACCCCACACCTATAGCACACCTAACACATGATTATCCATCCACTGTTTGAAGATCTAAGGGCGGGCTATTCTTCTTTAGGAAATGGTAAATTTGTATTTCTTTACATCAAACTGTTTTGCAACTTCTAACTATTGCTCTGAATAAATGGTCAATGTTCTCTAGAAATAAATGAGCAAATAAAAGTAAGTGCTGCATTGTATAGTGAAAAACATTCAGGATTTGTAGCCATATGACCTGGATTTGAATTTTAACTTTGACTTGCTTTTGCTATGTGATACCAGGCAAGCACTGGTTATATTTGTTATCTGTACAAGTAAGGAGTTTAGAACAGAGGTGTCAAACTCAGAATCAGCAAAACTCCTAAGTACAGCCCAAGCTAGATTAAAACATATTGGGTAATGTTGAAGAAACTAAATAAAAATGTAATATAACATATGTAATGTTAATTTGTGGTTTTCTATGTCAATATGTGGCCACTGGGATCTACTTCTATTTGAGTTTGACAGCAGTGGTTTAGACTAGATGACCTAAAAGGGTCTTCAGATCCAGGCCTTTTTTCATATCATTCTCCCATGGACTAGTTCTTCAGTATGTTAAGGGTTGCAAATTCAATTCACAGACACACACACACACACACACACACACACACACACACACAATGATTGATCAACAAGCATTTTTCAAAATACCTGCTGTGTGCCAGACATGACACTAGGCTCTAAAGTGCAAAATCCCAAAGAGAATACTGCCTCCTTCATGGAGTTTACATTATTTGGAGGGAAATGATATGCACAAATGTAAATATAGAGACATATAATATAGGCTTTTGGGGTGATGGAGGGGTTTGTAGAATCAGTAAAAATCTCATGTATGCTTAAACTTAGCTTTGAAAGTAGGCCAGAATTTGGGAGGTGGGGATAAAGAAGGAGTATATCCCAGAAATGAGAAACAGTTTATGCAAATCCATGGATTCAGGAGATGGAATATCTCATGGGAGAAATGTCAAGCAGGCAAATTTGTGTGGACAAGGGAATAAATGAAAGGGAATAATAACCACTAAGACTCGGATGATAGGCTGGAGGGGAGATAAGGAAGAACTAGAAATGCCAAACAGAGGAGGCTGTAATTGATCATAGAGGTAATAGGGAGTCCATTGAGCTTATTGATCTGGGGAATGACTTGGTTCGAGCTGTGCATTAGAAATATTACTTTGGCAATTTTACCAGCAATTTGGAAGACTAATTAGAGAAACGAGGGATTCAAGTCAGAGAAATATATTATGTGCAAAGCCCCATGTTCAGCGCTGGGGATAATAAAAGGAAAAACAATGCAGTCCCTAACCTCACAGGACATATATTATAACACAAGAAATGACATGTGAACAAAAAGCATCATTAATCGAAGCATTTATTAAGTACCTATCATGTTTTGGATACTGTATATATAGATATTATACACATACTTAAATATAAGGTAATTAGGGAAGGAGAGGAAGGAGGATACTAGCAGTTGGGAGAATCAGGGAAGGTTTTAAGTAGAAGGTAATGCTTGAGATGTAGCTTTAAGGAAGAGAGGGATTCTATGAAACCATTTTCAATGTAAAATCACAGAATGAAAAAGCACTTCGGAGGCTATCTACTCTCATAGTTGATCAGAAATCTCTTCTTCAACTTACTAATAAGAAGTTATACATTCTTTCCCTGATTACTTCTAGTAAGGAGAAATCCAAATGACTCTCAAGTTACATCATTCATTCTATTTTTGAAGAACTCTAATCATTAGGGTATCTTTCTTTAGATTTAGCTGAAATGTGCCTCTGTAATTTCCACCTAATTCTACCCATTCAGATCTAGATGGTCAAATAGAAATACTCTTTCAAAATGACATTTCTTTAAATCAGAATCCAATAGATTTAGAGTTGGAAAGATGTCCATCTAGTCAAATTAATAACCTCACTAGAACACACTTAGCAAGAAGTGGCCATTCAATCTCTACCTAAAGATCTCAAATGGGGCAGAGGTGGGGGGGAGTAGAGGTGGGGGGTTGGGGGTGGAGCCTACCACCTCCTGAGGATATACGTTTCTTCTTTGGACATCTCTAATTGTTAGAAAATTCATTTGAATTTTGCTCTAGTATGTTCCTTTCCATTAGATTATATTCTAAATTGACTCTTCATTGTTCTCAAATGTTTTCATGAACTCTAGCATGGGTGTCTAATCCCAAGCAAAGGCATAGTAACTTTCCATTTTATTCAGTGACAAATTAAGGCAAAACATTCACAGAACAGAGAAAATCAAAATATAGCATTCACCAAGTGTGATTCAATAATTTCCAAGTACTATTCCACCCCTGGGCAGTACATTCATTTAGTCAATCACAAAGTCTCTCTTCTCAAATGGAGATTAAGATTAGTTTCCAATCATAAACAAAGTATATTCATTTGGTCAATCACAGAGCACAAAAAAGTCAAGTTTCCCACCCCTGGATCACAACTGAATTATAATTATCATCAGTTCCAAGCACCTTCTCAAAAGTGGCAGTGGAGAGTACAAAGGCTATCTACCACTGAGCTACAGCAAGTTTAAGATATCATCACAGCATTTAATACCCAAAGAGAGGTCTTTTCTTCATCTTGACCCAAGACAAGTTCTCAGCAATATCTGTTCCTGGGGAGACAAAACTTAACAGAGCCACAATATACATTTCCAGTGTCCTGATCAATTCACTCTCTGTCTGCAGAACATTCTCAGGATCCCTGAATATATCAGCAATACTCCCTTCCAAGATTTCTGTAAACATACAAAAAGAAAATCCTTCTTCAGGGCTTCTGAACCAACAGCAAGGTTTCAGGAATTCTGCAACAACAGCACTGTCCTTCACCAGCAGACAAATCTGGCAAAACAACATCAAAACAAACAGACAAAATACTGGCATCACAGCCATGTCTCCTCCGTCCTTGGTGGCTCAGGGTGGCAGCTCTCACAAGTCCTGGGGAGCTCCTACTGGCTCTCAGCAAACCTCCACAATGCTGTTCCCAAAAGCTCTTCTGCCTCTCTCTGCTCAGGGCTTCTCTCTGCTCGGGGATTCTCTAAATCCACAACACCAGCTCCTCCTAGTTCTGCCTTCTCTTTTTATGTGAACAAGTCCATCCCACAAATGGGATTCACAAGCTCTGGGTTTCAACACTCAACCCCAAAACCAAGTCAATGCAGGGGATCTTTAAATTCCATTACTATTACACTTATGTGTACAGTTGGTCTAATGTGTCTGCTTTTCCCATCTGTCTTGTATTTAGTTTCATTTCTATTCTTTGTCATTTCTCATAGGTCTTGGTTGTTAGATGTCAAACTTTGATGGCAAAAAGTGTTTGTTATTAAAAAAAATCTACTTTTTTATTACTTTCATGTTTATTGTCCTCCTTCCATTATCATTCTTAACTGTCCTCTGGACGACATGGCTAACCTGGGTCTTTCATCTGAGTTTTCTTACAGTAGCGTTATTTGGAACTGATGCTTCTTCTTTTATGAAATGATACTGTTCATAATCTTCAATCATCTATGTGTGTGCATAAGTTTGAATACCTATTGAAATTCTTTTTTGGAAATAGATGGGATGCAAATTATAAATAAAGTCCTCTCAAAATCTATGCATGCAAAATGTCTTATTTGAAGAATGTCTTTTAAACTCTATTGCTCAACTTAGTAAAGTGTTTTAAAAAATAAAAAAAAATAGACCCAAGAGGATCATGTATGCCCTATACCCAGGGGTGTTGTGAGTCTTAAATGATATAATGTAGTTAAATCATTTTGCAAAGCTTAAAATGGAATGTAGATGCCAGTTAATATTATGATCATTATTGGCCTCCAGTAACCAGGCCTTCAGTTTAGTGATAAATTCATTCCTGACCCTTCTGCTACATGCTTGGGGAGCTCAAGTAATGTTTATAGAATAATACAAGAGTGTGTAGATATATGCCTAAAGGTTAGTTCTCTGGGAAAAAAAAATATGCACATATACTTTTCAGTAAAACTTTAATTAGTAACATAGACGATCTTAAATATAGACAATCAACAAAACAGTAAGTTAAACCCTGCTTTGTAGCAATTGAAGATTACTATAGATGCTCACATAGAAAAGTATTCTATCACCTCTGGAGTGGTTAGGCTTCGCTTCAGTCTCCCGTACTTAAAAATCAATGAGTTACCATAATAGTAACATTTAAAAACGAGTCTTAAAAATCCCTGCCTGTTTACCCATTCTTTTGGTTTTTCTCAAAGATTTTCTAATATACATATAGAACATATTTCCTACAGATTTTGTAGATATGTGAAACAAATCAATTAGATTATTCTTAATATTTTTGAGGCAAAGCTACTTTGAATTCCTAGCTTTCTACCCTCCCCTCCCCTTTACCTTCAATATGCCACAGAGCTGAGGTAAGGGGGAGATTTTTTCTTAGTATACACAAAATCCACACAAAATTTTCTTCTTTTTTTAACTTTAGAAGTCACAGAAGTGAGACAATTGATGGCTGCAAGGGAGATAGAGGTCTACTAACTTCAGATAAACAATTTTCACAGAATAAGTGATATGGGATGGACCTGTAATTTCACTGAGAACTCCTGAGTAGACACAAACACAACAAAACTCTCTAACACTGCAGTTCAGCATCAACTCTTCAACTTTTACTCTGAGGGAGTTGTCTTGAACACCAAGAAGTTAAATAACTTCATTAGGATCATGTAGCCAGAGTATGTCAGAGATGAAATTGAATCCTGGCTTCAGTGACAGACTTCTGTTCCTTGTACCATGTTGCTTCTTGCTCAGGAAAGGAATGTTAATGTAGTTTAAAGCGATAATCAAGGAATAAAACAACAGATAGAGAAGGGAATTGAAGTACTGGTATTTAGTATTACTTTCACCCTTTCATTTTGAAAGGGAAAACTGAACCCAACTGTGAGAATAAGCTAAGAATATGCTGGTTTTCTGAAAACCTCTGAAAGAAAGTTAGATAATACAATGAGGGAAATAGATGGAATTATTAGAAATATCTTCCCAATAGTTATGCCCTTGCTCCAGGCCTACCTTTCAATTCTCTAAAACACATTTTGTTCTTTGTCTTACATGGTATGCAAATACCTGTCACGTCATGGATTATTTCACCATTTCCCCTTCATTTTTTTGTGTCCTATCCAATGTTTTTGTGTTAATGTGCCTAGATTATAAACTCCCAAAGGGGAGGGATCAAGGTTACCTAGAAGTCTTCATAAAATATAGGTAGACAATTGATGTTTTATGATAATGGCTTTGATGGGGATGATGGTACCTGATTTACAAATATTAAACAGCCCAGTTCAGGAAGAATTGGCATCGTTCTCTCTAACTCTGCTCACAAATTTGTCTGCTTTAAAAAAAAAAAAGGGAGAGACAACTGCCAAGATTTCACATCCTCTTATTAATGGATATTGCTAGCATAAGGACATTGCAAGGGTCATTTAAGCTTTATATTGGAACTTTACCCTTGATATTTCAGAAGTATTTTCAAATTAGTATACTAAATATATTTTATGAAGGAAGGAAAGGTTATTCACGTTTTAATAACTTCACTTGATCATCTGCATTTTTCTCCACTAAATATACTCCACCGTGTTGTTCTTTTTTATTTTTACAGTGTTCTTAAATTCACATGTTCTATCAGAGTTACCTGTGACCTTTTCACCTCAAAATACTAGGCTCCTAGGCCCAGACAATTGTTAAAGTGTGGTTGGCAAGAACAGACGCTCAGCATGAGAGATTCCTCAGACAGACAGAGCAGAGATTGAAGAAACACAGTAGTAGGAAGCCTGAGGCAATAGTTACAATGGAGGAAGGCAGATAAGTGGCACTCTAAAGTGGTTGCACAGATGGTAATGGTCAAGTGGGGCCATGTGACATGCTTGACAGTATCAATGTCCTGAAGTGCTACCTGCTGGCAATTTTGAGAAGATTTGCCACCTGTTTTCTGTGACATATTTGGTGGTATTTTTCTCAACTATCTATGCTAATGAAGGAAAGAAGCAGTGTCAATAACTTAAAAATCATTGACATTTAGGTTTTGTTTCAAGCATCAGCAAACTAAATAAATATCCCTAAACAATAAATGGAAAAAACACCCATCTATTCAAGTCTTTGTCTCACTTTGTATAGTAATCTATCTCAAATCACCCCTTCCTCTAGGAGCCTAGGGACCTTCTGCTACTGTTCAGTCACTTTTCAGTTGTGTCTGACTCTCTGTAACTCCATTGGGGGTTTTCTTGGTAATGATACTGGAGTAGTTTGCCATTTCCTTCTTCAGCTTATTTTACAAATTTGTAAACTGAGGCAAGCAAGGTTAAGTGACTTGCCCAGGGTCACATATCTAGTAAGTGTTTAAGGTTAGATTTGAACTCAGAAAGATGAGACTTCCTGGGTTTAGACCCTGCACTCTCTCCACTAAGCCACCTAATTGCCCATCTAGGTGCCAGGGGAATTATGGTTACAAATGTGGATCTCAGACAGTATTCCCTGCTAGGGCAAAATTAATCATAATCATGCAATGGAAACAAGTTATGAGCTGCTTTCTTTTGCTCATTTCCATTTTATGTTTTTTATGTGTTCAGCAATATAATATAGGAATATATATATATTCATTTGTATAGATATAAAGTATAGGTTTTAGTATATATGTACTATAAAATACATGTACTGCTGTATGGCTACTATGCACAGTATATAATTGAATGTATAATCCATCCATTTGTTAATTTTTACATTATATTTAAACATGAAAACAAGCATAATTGTGTCTATAGTATAGGTATGTACAGGCATATAGATTCTCTTTTCACTGTGCCTTTTCAGATACGACCAAAAGGGAATAGTCTGTCCTACATATAAAGTTTGAAATGAATGGACTTTCTTGTGAATGCCAAATTAAAGAGTTTATATTTTCTTTTTAAAATTTTTCCAGAATTTATTTATTTTTAGTTTTCAGTATTCATTTCCATAAGATTTCAAGTTCCAAATCTTCTCCCCATGTCTCCTCTACTCTCCACCCCAAGATGGCAAGCATACTGATTATTCCTTCAACTAGTCTGCCCTCTCTTATACCCCCTCATCCCTCTCATTACCCCATTACTCTTTACTTTCTTGTAGGGCAAGATGGATTCAAATACCCCATTCCCTGTATATCTTATTTCCTGATAGCATGTAAGAACAATTTTTTTAAACATTTATTTTCAAAACTTTGAGTTATAGATTCTCTCCTTCTTCCCTCCTCACTCACCCCAACTGGGAAGATATAAGTTATACATGTGTAGGTATGAAAACATTTCCATAGTAGTCATATTGTGAAAGACTATATTGCCCTGCATCCTATCCCACCCTCCATTTATTCTCTTTTCTCCTTTGACCCTGTCTCTTTTCAAAAGTATTTACTTCTGACTACCCCCTCTCCCAATCTACCCTTCCTTCTATCATTCCTCCCTCTTATCCTGTTCCCTCCTAATTTCTTGTAGGGTAAGGTACCCAATTGAGTGTGTATTTTACTAACTCTTTAAGCCAAATCCAATAAGAGTAAGGCTGGCTCATTCCCTTTCACCTCCCTGCTCTTTCTTTCCTTTGTAATAGCTTTGTCTTGCCTCTTTTATGTGAGATAATTTACCCTATTCTATCTCTCCCTTTCTTCTTCTCCCAGTATATTCCTCTTTCATCTCTTAATTTTATTTTTTAGATATCATCCCTTTATCTTCAACTTACCCTGTGCCCTCTGTCAATGGATACATGCACTTACATACCTATACATACATATAAATATATATTTAAATATATATATATATATATATATATATATATTTATATTTATATTGTTTTGTCCCCACTTCCTTTCACTGAACTTTATATAATTGGCTCCCCATCCTATCAAGAAACTAAAACTAATCTCTCAGAAATGGTGAATTTCTTCTTAATTGACTAATCTAATGGTTTTAAACAGTCTACAACCCTGTTGACTGCTTCATAGTGACTGATTCTGCAAACTACTTTCCTCTTGGATACTCTTTTTTCTGCATTTTCATAAGATGGGCCTTCCCCCTGGTTCTCCTCCTACCTGTCTATTTATTCCTTTCTTTTTCCTTTGCTCACTCATCATCAATGTTAAATCTCCAAATAAGGTTTTATCCCAGGTTTCTTATCTGTCAAAACTCTTATACATGGTGATCTTATCATATCCCATGAGTTTAAAATTAACTTTTAAAAAATGTCTTCCAGATATTTATGTCTATCTCTCTGTCTGCCCTATCTATATTTTTTTCTATTTCCCCAATTTCTCTCATGATCTCCAGTTCTGTATTTTCATCTGCCTAATAAACATTACAAACTCTATGTTCCATAGGCATGTCAAACTCAACAAACAGAAAACAGAAGCTTTTCTCTTTTTTCTCAAATCTCAGCCTTCTTCACAACACCCCTGTTTCTTTTAATTAGATCATTATCCCTCCCCTCTTCCAGTTTGACAATCGAGTGTCATCTACAACTTCTAACTCTTGCTCAGCTGAGATATCCAACAAACTGCCAAACATTCTTTCTACTTCTCCAACATTTCTTGGAACCACTCCCTTCTCAGTACCAATATTATCACAAACTTACTTATGGTCCTTACCACTTCTTGCTTAAATTATACCAATGGACTCATCATTAGTTTTTCTGCCTTATGTCTCCCCAGTTTAATCCATCCATTATTTGGGTGCTGAAATCATTTCTGTTAAGCACAGTTGTCATCATGATAATCCCCTACCTCATAATTATCATTGACTCTCTTTTGCCTCTGAAAAACATATAAACTCCAGCCCAATCTTTTCTTACATATTAAATACACATACACAGAAACAGACACAGTAACACACATATCTACATACATATATGTATATCGTTCACCTTTCCATATTCTCTGTTCTAGTCAAACTCTCTTTGCTCACTGATTTTCACATAATGCTTTATCTTCTATCTCTATGACTTTGCACCATCCCTATACTATATCTAGAATACACTTCATTATTACATTTTTTTAAAATCCCTTAAAAGTTCATGACTGATATCAATTACCACCCTCTAGACATAAGGCATTTCCTGCTCTCCAACATGACTAGTGCAGTCATTTCCTAAACTGACTTGAATTTATTTTACATATATTTTTATTTATGTGATATATGTGGTCTCACTATTAGAACATAAGCTTACAGAAAGTAAGAATTTATTGTCTTGTAAACCAAGTGTCTAGCACAGTGTCTAGTACATAATAGACACCTGAGGAAACATGTAAATCAAACATAAGTATACACAAAGCCTGGTCATTTCCACTCTACCATACCCTCAATAATGTAGCAAGCTCTCTTTTCAAAGGTCAACTACCACTCTATACAGTTAAAATAATAATTTTTTAAAGATTATTTATTGTCAGACCTGTTACTTTTTGCTCTATGATAATATTAGAAATAGAATGTTTTAGTTTCTTAAATTAGATTTCAATTAGAATGAAAGTCTTCATAAGATTATAAACATTTTCTGATAGAATAAATAAAACTATATATATATTATTAAGTGGTAAAATGTTAAATATTTTAAGTATATGATCAGAAAAATATTTTGCTTCTAAAAGATCTCAATTGATAACAGAAAAAAACAAGTGAAGCAATTCATAGGGATAACACAAAATGGTGATAATTGGAATTTTTTATTCAGGTGCATTTGCCAATAATAACATGCTTTATTAGTAACTATATACTTTCTGTATGTGGCTATTTCCTTCAGGAATTATTCTTAATTTATCTTAGTCACATTAATATTTTATGACTGAGATGTGAATTGTTATTTGTGTTTAACTGAAATAATTCAGACAATACCAAACTGGACCATGAGTTGGGTCATAGGCTAAAGATTCATTTCTTGTGGTGTCAAATAATTCTTTTAAAATTATTAGGGAAAACTAGTGAGCATACTCCGAGAACTAAAGAACTATGGAAATAGAGACAGTGTGCTATAGTGGAAAGAACCTGGGCTTTGGAATCAAGAAAGCTAGACTAAAGTCCTGAGTGAAATACATTAATTTTGTGGACATGGGTCTCGGTTATTTCATGTAGAAAAAGGGAAGTTAATCTCCAAATCTAATTTCCTAGTAATATGAGAACATATCTTGTCATTTAAAAATCATTCTCACAGACACATTCATACACACATACACATATATATCTATGCCTGTCTCTATATATATATATATGTGTATATATATATATATGCTCCATTAGTCAGCCTGTGTGCCTCTGACATACTGATATATCTCCTTTTGTTTGTTAAAAATACAATTCACCCTCAAAGAACAAAAATTGAGTATCACTGGGCAATAATACATATTTGTTGAGAGAATTCATTTTACTCTATTCTTTGTAGACACTGGTGGTTTAAACAGTCAGTGGTATACACCATCACTCACTCTATCATTCATTTATTCCATGAGATATATGTTTACTTTTTAAAATCCACAAGACCAATTTGTATGCTCCCAACAAATAAAATAAGAGTTAAGTAATATAGCTACTCATCTTTTGTTTGTTTTGTATTTATTTGTATCATTTTAATTACTCTGTGAAGATTTTATACACAGTAGCTTGAACAGAATCCAAATGACAAAGGCTTTAATAATGATAATAAAACAGGCAGCATATTTTAATTGCTATAGCAGTTTCATACTCAAGGTTAAGAAATTTAAAATATTTAATTATAGTCATGAAGTCTTTTAGGTCTAATAGAGAAAACAAACTAATCAGTGAACAACAAAGACAGCATTCAAATACCTGAAGTGTTATTGTGGTGTCCCAATAAACCAGAGGTTAGAAATAATCATGATAACGAGGTTTCAAAATAAATTAAACATAGCACTCTCAAATATTATAAAACCTAACATATTATTAGCATTAAGCATAGAGGTAAAACAAATTATAATTACAAAGTCAATCAAACGTCAACTAAAGAAAAAAGAAAACTCAGATGATAAAACTGAATTTCCCTTCTGTACATACAGCTTTTCATGCCAAAAGTATAGATTTATTGATGTTCTATTTAATTCTACTACTTTCAAAAGAAAAAATGGAATGATTATCTTTATCAAATGATAAATAGCAAATGTCTCAAAATTCATTTGAACCAAAATTAACTTAATATTCTTTTTTGAAGATGTGTCAACTTGATAGATTTAAAGTTAGAAAAAAAAGTTTTAGTCCTAGAAAACTAATCCACAACTTTATTTTACAGTTGAAGAAATTGGGGCACAATGATATAAAATAAGTCGCCCAAGGTAACACATAGGAGACACTATATTCAAACTTGAAATCTGAAATTTACTCCCTTTCCAGTAAACCATCCTGTCTTCTGAGTTATTCTCTCTACTTTACCATGATTCCATCTAAAGTGACCATACCATATTATTATTAGTTTTGAGTTTATTTACTCTGATCTATTGATAATATTCTCAGAGTCTCTTTTATTTAAAAAGAAGCAGCTGGTCTGTATATGAAGAAATTTCTCACACACATGTGCATATACATACATATTATATACATATGCATACACATATGCACACTGTATTACATACATATTTAATATTTTGTGTGCACACACATACATGTGCATATATATTTATTTGTTGGTTTGTGCACAGTTTTTAAAGTTAGCATACTCAGGATAACATGAAGAAATAGTAATAACTAATATTTATATAGAATTTTGAGTTTTCTACTGCTCTTTATACAGCTTACCTCATATTATCCTCAGAACAATTTTGTGATGTAGGTGCTAATATTAACCTTAATTATAATTATATATCAATTCAATTTTCTCATAAATATAAGTAAAAATGAAGTAACTATTCATTTATTTATTAGATTAAAGGATAGGGATTATGCCATTTTCATAAACAACCTTTACAAAGCATTTAAATAATAAAATGGTGGGATTGAGAAAAGTTATTTGATTTATAGGCTACCGCTCATTTCACAAACTGAATACCATGATGTTTAATATCCATCAGCTAATAAGTGGAGGAACCTCAATCTGAACTCAGCCTAAGCAGACTTTTTTTTAAGCAATCGGGGTTAAGTAACTTGCTCAAGGTTATATGGCCAGTTATTTCTAGGTGTGGTGCTGAGCATCTGAACCCGGATTTGATCCCCAGGTCATCCCAACACTGGAGTGGGTGCTCTTATTCGCTGAGCCACCTGGCTGCCCCTAAGCAATTGGAGTTAAGTAACTTGCTCAAGGTTACACGGCCAGGTGTTTCTGGGTGGGTAATAAGTGTCTGAACCCAGATTCAATCCCCAGGTCATCCCGACACTGGAGCTGGTGCTCTTACTTGCTGTGCTACCTGGCTGCCCCCTAAGCAGACTTTTATGAAACATCTTGTTTCTTTGTTGATCACCTGTGGATGTCCTATTTTTTTTTTTTGAGACAAAGTCTCCCTGTATTACCTGAACTGGAGGTGCATCAGTCACCAGGCTGATCTCACTGATGATCAGAATGGAAGCATTGACCTCTTTCCAACCTAGGCAGGCTTATTCATCTTTAGACAGTCCAGCAGACTGCCACTCCCAGGGGTTTCATATGACATTGATGCCAGATGATGTATATAATCAATTAACTTTAGCACTACTACCAGTCAGAACTCCTGAGCTCAAAAGATCCACTAGCCTGAGCCTCCCCATATCAGGCATTTCAGGCATATGCCACCATGCCTGGCTTCTTTGACATTTAGATAATTATTTATTTTGTAAAAATATTATTTCCTGGACCTAAGTATCTAAATTTGTCTATATACAAAGTTATTAGCAACTTTAATGATTTATTTCTTTTCATAACTGTTCAAAACAGTTTTATAACATTTGTATGGAATGCTTCATCACTAGTGTTTATACTCCATTAACCCATAAACTCAATTCATCTACCATGTATTTGTTGTCTACTGTATGCCACATATTATACTAGCCTCTGAGTCTACAAAGATAGAAATCAAATACAAATCCTAAAGGAAGGTCTTCTTAAGTTACATGCACACACACACAAACACACATACATACACACATCATTACACTATGGCCAACCTGATAATAAGACTACACAGTTAGTTTGACAACAGTGATAAATTACATCATCAGGCCCATGATACTCCTGTTTTGGAACTACTTAGCTTGAACTTTTACTGGTATAGCCTTAGAGAACCTAGCTTTTGTCTGTATCTTAATTAGGCCCTGGAATTGGATTTCAGCAAAGGGAATATAGAATAATATCCATTAAAAAACTATGAAAATATGAAACCTAACATAGGATTAATGTCTAAAAATTTTCTACTTTAAACTATAGACAATTAGCAATACCCCAAATTTGCTTGAATATATGTATCATTGAGCTTTGAATGACCCCAAGTTTCTCCTTAAAATAAAGGTCTATATTTTGAAACTCAATATTCTTTTAGAGATGTTGTATCACTGCACGTGATGGAGTATAATTATCTCAAGTTAATTAAATTGGTGGAAAGGCATTTGAGTAAGTAGGCTAAAAGTTATTATTGAATAAAGCATTAGGCAGGAGAAGTGGAATAAAGGACAAGATCACAGAGAAGAGTGATGAACATTTAGTTTGGTCCTATCTCTAAATAATTGTGTGATTCTTGACAATTCAATTTACCTTTCTTTACCTTTATACCAAAATCTTATGAATGGAAATGACAATATTTTTCCTACTTGCCTAGTAAGTAGTTTTATGTAAGATGCTTATGAAAGCACTGGATTGGTCCTGGAAAAGATGCTATTTAAATCTATTATTATTATCATGTGAATATACTGTTGAATGTCTTGCTAAATTCTCAGGCACTCCCATCTCTCCTGTGATTTTTTCTTTTTTAATTATTTTCTGAATTGAGAGTCCAAGGATGATAATAGATTTGAAATAGATAATTGCTTCTCCTTTTATAGTATCCCATTTATTATATGCCATGGTATCATAGAGACAATACTGATTCCTGAGACTTGTAGATATGAAACAAAGAGGGAAGTTATTTAATCTAAAAACAAGTAAGTCATTAGATCTCCATTTCCAATACTCATCTTAAATTAACTCCGTAACACAAATTATTGTTGGTTTTTTCTCTGATAAATCAAAGTAATTTAATAACATATTAGAAAATTACCTGAGATTTCTGGATGCTTTGCTTCATATAATTTTTGTAATTATAAATTTCTTATAAAATATTCAACTGATATATGTAGAATATATTCTTTTGTAATGAAATACTATAGTCTGTCTACATATTTACATTCAGAAGTATCAGTACCTGAAAACAGAAAATTTAAAAGTAAAAAAAAAAATAGTCACCTTATTCAAAACTCTCACAAAAGAATGAAATTAATGCTCAGGGAAAAAAAAGAACAACCTCAAAATCAGTCATTCAGCATTTGTTGAGAGTCTATTATAAAGCTCATATTCTAGGTACTGAGGAAAACAAGAGAAATAAGTGTTCTCTTGTCTTATGGAACAAATTCTACCAGGTGAGATAATGTGTACAAATTAGCTTGTGATATGGTCTGGTAGACCCCAATTATTGCTTCTATGTCTACAAAGACCCTCGCAAAGTCTTTTTTTTTACTTAGTAAATATTTATTTACTTTTTGGAGGGGGGAAGGCAGGGCAGTTGGGGTTAAGTGACTTGCCCAAGGTCACATGGCTAGTAAGTGTTAAGTGTCTGAGGCCAGATTTGAACTCATATCCTCCTGACTCCAGGGCCAATGCTCTATTCACTGTGCCACTTAGCCACATCCATAACTATTACTTTATAGACTTGTGCTAGGCACTAGTTTTCTTCTAAAGTGAGTTTGAAGGTTTCTTCATGAGTAATCAGGTCTCCCCTATCATGGAAATGTTAATTTAATAAGTAAGCTCTCTTCAGGGGAAGCTAAGAAGGTAGAGTAAATGTAGGAACTTGCCTGAGCATTCCCAAATCCTCTCTAAATAACTTTAAAATTATACTTCAAAATGAATTCTAGAGCTTTGAAATCAACAAAAGGAAAGGGTGAAACAATTTTCTAGCTCAAGATAACTTAGGTCAATAAGAAAGATGTGTCTCACTAGGATGAGAGTAGAGTGCAGTCTAAAAAGAAGAACTTGAACATAGAAAATTATTAGGGTGGCAGGGAAGAATAAAACAACAGTGTCAAAACAGCTACATGCTAAGCTTCAAAGAAAAACTTGAATTGGAGTCAGTCTCAAAAAGAATTACTAGTGTAGTGCAAAAGGAATTTAAAAAATCAAATAAGGGCGTTAGAAGAAAAAATTGTGAAAGCAAACAAGAATTATGCAAGAGAATGTGAATATTAGTGGGATGAATTTACCAATATAATGGAAGCAGATAGAAAATTGATTTAAAAATCAGAATCCTAAAATATGTTGTTTACAAGAAACACTCTTGAAGCAGAGAGATCCAAAGAAAGCAAAGGTAAGGGATGGAACAGAAATTATTGTGTTTCAAGTGAAGAAAAAATATAAGTAGGGAGAGCAATCATGATCTCAGACAAAGCAAAACCCAAAAATAGACATAATTAATAGAGATAAGCAAGGAAACTCTATCTTTCTTTGGGTTGTACAACCAACAATAAAGCAAGATCAATTCGAATAATGAATGACACCAAATGGCCTAGTATACAAATTATCTTTTTAAATTAATTTATTTATTTTTCTTTTCAACATTCATTTCCACAGGTTTTGAGTTATAAATTTTCTCCTTGTCTGTCCCCTACCCCCACCCCAAGATAGCAAGCATACCAAATATCCCTTTCCCCAATCTGTTCTTTCTTACGTCCTCCCCCATACCACCTCCCCTTACTTTCCTGTAGGGCAAGATGTATTTCTATACTCCATTGCCTGTATATCTTATTTCCCAGTTGCATGTAAAAAAAATTTTTAACATTTCTTTTAAAACTTTGATTTCCATATTCTTTCCATTCTTCCCTCCTCACCCACCCCCACTGGGAAGAAAAGCAATTCATTATAGGTTGTACATGTGTAGTTATGCAAAACATTTCCATAGTAGTCATATTGTGAAAGACTAACTGTATTTCCCTCCATCCTATCCCACCCCCCCCATTTATTCTATTTTCCTCTGTGACCCTGTCCCTTTTCAAAAATAATCTGCCCTCCCTTCTATCATTCCCCTCTTATTCCCTCCCCCTCTGATTTTCTGTGGAGTAAAATTCCCAGTTGAGTGTGTATGTTATTCACTCCTTAAGCCAAATCCAATGGGAGTAAGGTTGACTCATTCCCCTTCACCTTCCCACTCAGCATCCAAATTCTTAAAGGAAATGTTAAATGAGTCAAGAGGAAATAGATAATAACACTACATTATTATAGGACCTTAATTTACCCAATACAAGAGGATTAAAGCAATGTATCACAAAGAACACATACTATAACCATGTGGGATTTATACCGGGAATACAGGGTCAGTATTACAAAAATTATCAGGATAATTAGCCATATTAACAACAAACCAACAAAAATTTGTGATTATTTCAAAAGATGCTGAAAAAGCTTTAGAAATAATATAACACCCATTCATATTTAAAATAGCTAAAAAGTATAGGAAGAAATGGAGCTTTTCCCAAAAGAATATTTTTATCTATCTAAAACTATCAGCAAGCATTATCTGTAATAAGGATAAGTTAGAATCCTTCTGCAAAAGATAAGGATTAAGTATAGATGTCTATTTTCACCACTATTTTTCAATATTGTGCTAAATAGGGGTGGCTAGGTGGTAGAGTGAATAGAACATCCCCCCACCCCCGCCCTGAGTTAGGAAAACCTGAGTTCAAATTTGTCCTCAGACACTTAACACTTACTAGCCCTTACTATCTGTGTGACCTTGGGCAAGTCACTTAATACCAATTGCTCTGCCTTCCAAAAAGCAATATATATTGCTAAATATACTAGCTATAGCAATAAGAATAGAAAACAGAAGGAATTACAGCAGGCAATAAGGAAACAAAACTATCATTCTTTCCATGTGATATGATGGTATTCTTGGAGAATCCTAAAGGATCAATTAAAAACTAATTGAAATAAGTAATAACTTCAGTACTGAAGTTGCAACACACACACACATGCACATATATGAGAGGAGAGAGAGAGAGAGAGAGAGAGAGAGAGAGAGAGAGAGAGAGAGAGAGAGAGAGAGGGAGGGAGGGAGGGAGAGGGAGAGGGAGAGAGAGACAGAGAGAGAGAGACCACCAATGGTTATTTCTCTAATATAGTCCATTATGACTTCTGCTGCTATTTTTGTTATTGAAAATAATAATATGCTTATTTGTATAAGTAGTATCAGTAGAATCATTAGTCTCTAGCAAATGGAGTACCATCCCCAGACCCCACAACTTAGGAACCTCAGAGCTTCAAAAGTTAGCAGCAGTAGCCTCAACTCCAACTGAAGCAGCAGTTTAGAGTCCCCATAATTTTTACCTGCAATCAGTCAGAGACACGCAACAACTTGAGAAAAGGACCTCACCCCTAATCCCTGTTTTTTAATTCCTGTGTCTTTGACCTAAACCTGGAATGCAGTACTGATCATGTAGCTTAGATAGAAGGAAGACTCTAGATATTCTGGTTGTTCTGGGACTTTTGACTTGGAATTTAGGGATCCTTTCAATAGCTGCCTCAAGGTACCAAACTGACTCCACCACTTTTCCTGTGACCTACTTTGGGGAGAGAAGATCACCAGTTTCATCACCCCTATCCCTGGTTTCCCTGAGGTATGAGTGTTGGGGTAACAATGCGGCAGCCCTTTCACTCACCTTGAATCCCTCTCAGACCTGCCCACCTGTAACACCAATTCTTAGAACTCTGTAGTATAGCTGGAATCCCCACCCATCTGTTATGAAGGCAGATTTGATGCCAAGTACTAGCCAATGGCATTACCTACCACATGGCTGAGGTGTATCACTTCGGAAATTCTACCAATACTGTCTGTATAAGGAGAATAAAATTTCTGATTTATTAACCAAAAAAGTTATTCTTAACTAAATTTAATTAGTTATTTTTAATGAGAATTTCAGTTTCAAAAGTTATTTTCATTCAGTTCTAGAAATCTGCTCAAAACTTAGTCTCAATGAAGTCTTTGTAGATTAACTCATTTAAAGTCAGTGCAACAACCCCAGAAAATGTCTTGGCATTCATGTCTAGTCTTCCTTCCTGTAAGAATTCTGAAATTACTCTTCTATATTTTATATATTTTTATGCTATCTGTCTGTAGAGCTGACAGAAACATCCATTTTGCCTGGATAATATTTGAGAAACTGTAGAGCATTGCCAATGACTCCAATCTTCTCTATGTTGTAAAATCCCATTATTTAGTAACCAGCATTCTTCAAATGATGGTGTATCACTGATAATTACAAAGCACCATAATCTCAGAGGAATCAAAATTGTAAGTTCTCCAAAGGAGAATAAAAGGACACATCATGTGCATGGAAACAGTGTTATGTTACCAAAACAGTGTTATGTTATCTTGCTTGAGAAGTGATAACACAGGATTCATCAAGGTTACCAAGGACTAGAAAAGAAAATAGGTCAGACCAACATATAATGAGAGAAAGTAATAGATTGCAAATGGTTTGTTGCAACTCTCAATACACATGAAAAGAATCATAGCAGGGCAGTTAGGTGACACAGTGAGTAGAGCACCGGCCCTGGAGTCAGGAGGACCTGAGTTTGGATACAGCCTCAGACACTTAACACACATGCACACACACATACACACACACACACAACAACAACAACAAAAACAACTAGCCATGTGACCTTGGGTAAGTTACTTCATCCCAACTGCCCTCCAAAAAAAAAAAAGGCAAAAAATAATCATAGGAAGTTTTCTGGAAGATTTAATGAAAGGCAAGAATGCAAATCTAACAGAATGAGAAAAGCATGTACAAATTTAAGTTTTCCCTACTGGAGTGAAATAATCAAAGTATCCACTTTTAGGATGTACTCTGGAATAACAGACAGAAAGCTAGTCTAGTGAGGAAGATTTAGTCTTAATCATCATCTCTGGCACCTACTGCCTATGTGAATCTCAGAATTCTCAGGGCCCCAAGGCAATTCTTTAAGATGAAACTAAGAATGCCCTGAAGAACTAAGGAACAAAGGAGGAAGTCTAGTTGAAACAAACAAAATCTAACATTGGGTCTTTAAAAAATACAATAAATCTAGCCTATTAGGTTTTTGTTTTGTTTATTGGTTTTTTTTTTTCACAAACCTGATCATTTTAGGCACAATGACTTTATTGAGGGAGTAAATTTAAAACATACAAACCAACAAACTTGTCAGAGGAATACATTTAAGTGGGGAGGGAATAAGCATTTATATAGCATCTACCGTGATCCAGGCACTGGACAAAGTACTTTAAAACTCTAATTTAATTCGGTCCTTACAAAAGCCAACGTGAGTCAATTGACATGGTACCTTTTTTTCAATCTATAAGACAAAGGAAATACAGATGGTAGGATGAATTTTTTTTTATTTCAAAGTAAAATTATAATATATATGTGCAGTAATTTGAGTTTAAGGTAAATTTGTCCAGGTAGGATAAATTACAGTAAATTATGTATTAAAAATATCATGAAAATTTTTCTGGTCCTTTAATGTTAAGACTATAATTTGAAGAGCAGTTGCCATTCTGAATCAGTGGATAAAGTATCCTTATATGGGCTTTCCTAAACCAATGAAATATCAAGTCTATGTCAACAACAGAACAATAAAATAAATAAGATAAAACATGCTAGCTCTCCCACTTGGCTTTATATGTAGGTTAAATGGATAAATAGATTACTTGAATATGTGAAGAGTAATAAGAACACCAAATCCAAAAAATTGTCCTTCACTGGAAAGTCCTATAGCCCAACACTGTCATCAATTAATTGGATGAAAGTAGTTTGTAATCTTCAACAGGTGATACTTGTCTTGCTGAAAATAGCAATGTTTGTGTGTGAGTAATTAATACATAACTAGTCATAAACAATTGAAATATGGAAGGATCCTAAGGAGAGTGATGTAAGAAGTAAAAGAATGAAGTCATTTTCTAGAACACAGGTAACAGAGATGTTAGTGGAGTTTCCTGGGGAGTCATTTTGGGACCTGTGTAGGCAGAGATCAACAAAGAAAAAACGGGCAAACTACAGGATGAATTCAATAGACATTGCTTTTCTTTTTGCTGTTTGATAGAATTTATGCTTCTTTGTGGCAGTTAAGTAGTACAAGAGATAGAGCAATAGGCCTGGAGTCAGAACCACCAGAGTTCAAATCTGACCTCAGACCCTTTTGTGACTGTGGGCAAGCCACTGACCCACAGCCTGAGTAAAACCAGAGAAGGAAATGGAAAACCACACCAGTATCTTTGTCAAGAAGGATAGTTGATCCACAGAGTCACAAAGTCATACACTAATGAACAGCAAATGGTTTCCTTAGAAGGAGAATCCTCCAGAGGAGGAAGCTCTCTGTCAATGCAGATCAACCCTTGCTCTGTAATTTAGTTGTTTGTTTGTTTTTTAAGCAATTGAGATTAAGTAACTTGCCCAAGGTTACACAGCCAGTTTTTTTTGTGTGGGGGTTAAGTGTCTGAGGCTGGAACTGATCCCGGGTCCTCCCAACTCCAGGGCTGGCGCTTTACTCACTGTGCCACCTAGCTGCCCCTGTAATTTAGTTTTAGAGCTTCTCAACTGTCTCCTCTCTTCTCTTCTCTCATCCCTCCTTCTCTCCCTCTCTCTCTTTCTGTATCCATATGTGTATATGTGAGTATGTATGTATGTATGTGTATATGAATATATACATAATACATATTTATATATGTATGTATACTTTTGCACATGTGTATTGTGTGCACAGGTCAGCATATGCATATGTGTGTGTTCTGGTATGTATAGATGCCTATATTTACATGTATATGTACATATTTTATATATATATACACTAAGTGTGAATGATAGGGTATTTATGACTATATCACATATATACTTATATATACATGCATTATCTTGATAGAATGAAAGCTCCTTGAAAATAGGATCATTTTTCCTGGGTTTTTTTTTTTTTGGTCATTGAATCTTAAGTACCTGGCATAATGTCTGATGTGTATAAAATGCTTAATAATACTTGCTAATTGACTGATACCATTGAATTTTAAGTTCCTTGAAGGCAAGAGTATAATGCCATGTACAAGAAGCTTTCCAGAAGAAGGCAACTGTGAACAGCTCTTAAGGTTCTGATTACACAGTATAGTGAACACTCTATTCATTCCATAACAAATCAAAGCAAATCATTCACAGAAAATCAAGGTACAGCATTCACAATATACAACTTATCACAGAAATTCATAATATAGTATTCACAATAGCTTATCATTAAAATGTCCACATAGTTTTCACCAAAGTGGTCACAATATTTAGAACAAAGAACAATCATCTCAAAGTACAACAGTCAAAGTCTTCCACTCATGGGGCACACTAAATAAACTCAATTAGTCACTTATTCAGAAATCAATTATTAAGTATAATTAATCACTAAGCATTAGAAAATACACAAACTCTCCACCCCTAGGTCAGTAGTAACTACAATTTTATCATTACTCAGTTCCCACAGAGAGGTCTTTTCATCTTGACTTGGGGCTGGTTCTCAGATTCCCTGGATCCCCTTCCATGGTCCCAGATTCTACTTGGATTCACCAGACTGTCACCTGGGTTCAATGGCAGACAGCTCCCAGTTCCTTGTTCAGCTCTCTGGGTAGGTCCTGCTCCACAATAAAGTTCACAGGGTCCAGTCCATCTCAAATCCTTCACAATTTCAGCTCCCAAGAATTCAAGGCTCAACCAAGCCACAAACAGACAAAGTCCCTGCATCCTGGTCATGCTTCCTCAGTCTTCTGCAGCTCTTTCAAAAAGTAAGAATCACCTTATCCAGTGTGGGATGGGGGGAGTAGGGTTCCTGGGTTCCTGGGTTCTGGCCTCCTAGGTTCCTGGGCTCCTCTTCAGCCTCCTCAGGTAGATGCTTCTGCCTCCACAGTGCTCTAAAACATTCTGAGTGTGCCTCTCTGGGGCTTTTCTTATATACACAGCATTAGCTGCTTCTTGTTTCATCCAAGCCCTTCCTGTTATGTCAGGAACAGGGGTTCAAACCTTCTGTTTCTTTCATAGAGGCTTGATCAATTGCTAATAAAATGCCATTTTATTCATATATAACTAGCAAGCAGCATGGTGCATTCCACATATAGGATAACAGTTGGATTGTTAAATATTTTTAAAAAGTCTCTCTCTCACTATGTATATACATAATATGTACATCCATACACACATACATACATATGTGTATATCTACATATATGTTTCCAGGTAGCACAATGGACAGAGTGCTGGTCTTGGAGTCAGGATGACCTGAATTTAAATCCAGCTTCAGAAGTGTACTAGCTATTTGATCATGGGCCAGTCATTTAACCCGTGTTTCCTCAACTAGACAATGTGGGTAATCAAAGCATATATAATAGAGCTTTTTTGAGGACCAAATCAAATTATATTATAAATGCTTTTTTCCCTCCCCAATTAAATATTAAATATCACTTAAACTCTGACAAGTTTGTTTGTGTGTATGTTTTTAAATTTACGCCTCAATACTGTCATACTGCCATTGAGCCTAAAATGACCAGGTTTGTGATAAAAACAAACAAAAACCTAATAGGCTATATTTATTGTATTTTTTAAAGACCCAATGTTAGATTTTGTTTGTTTCAACTAGATTTCTTCTCTTGTTCCTTTTAGATAGTTTTCTACTCAGGTTCATAATGGTTTGAATGATCAATCAAATCAACCTGAAAATGTATCTTTTTAAAATTTTAATCTAAGAAAGAATTCATAAATATCCCCATAACTAGAAGCCATGTACTATTTGTGTAGCACAGCCACAGATATATCAGCTTAATAGAATAGTTTTCCTGTTCCTAAAATCGACATCCATCTACTTTAAGAACATATAACTGTTATCACTTGGAGTGCCAGGATTTTGCCTTGGGTGCCAAAATTGACTGTATTGTTGGTAGCTATTGATTTCTGTGCTATCCTGAAACAGTTGAAGAAGCACAGAAAAAGTATGTGAATAGCAGCCAATGACAGCTGCACCAGAGACACTGCAACCTTGAGACACTAGCTTTGGAATACAAGGAGCATGTCAGTGTGATGCACAAGACGGCCAAGCCAAGGGTGTGCTGAGAATATGATCGTGAACAAAGACCACTGCAATAGCCAGGGACCAGATCACAGATGGGAACTGAAAACAAGAGACACGAGCCTGACCACATGATTCCTCATCAACATGATTGTTCAAGAGTCTGTAATCTAGTGTTAACAGGACCTCCAAAAAAAAAAAAAGAAAAAAAGGAAAGATTCATATTGATTCACTTTAGCATTATCAGTTTAGAACTAAATGGACTGTTAGAGGTCATCAAGCTCAGCCCCTTCATTTTACAGATAAAGACACTAAACCTCAGAGAGCTAAAGTGACTTATCTAAACTGACAAAGAATTAACCATAAACCATACAGGAAGTTGCAAAGCTGGGAATTTAACCCCAGTCATTTGGGTGGTGCAGTGGATAGAGTGTCAGGCCTAGAGTCAGGAAGACACCCCTTCCAGAGTTTAAATCTGGCCGCTGACATTTGTAAGCTGTGTGACCCTAGGCAAGTTACTTAACGCTGTTTGCCTCAATTTCTCATCTGTAAAATGAGCTGAAGATGGAAATGGCAAACTACTCTAGTATCTTTGCCAAGAAAACCTCAAATGGGGTTACAAAGAGTCAGACACAAATGAAACCATTGAACAACATCTGATTCTAAACCAACACTCATTCCAAAGGTGATTTCTCCCCTACCCCTCAGCCCAAGCTGGCCTTGTCCCATCTTTGATCCTCAGTGTAATCATCTATTTGTTTTAAGTGGGTTTTAATAATATTTGCACTCATCTCATGGGGTAGTTATAAAAAAAGACCTTTTTAAACCTTGAAGAACTATAGAAGGGTGAATTATTATTACCATGATTTTGTTGGACAATTTAGCTTTTTAAACTCTGAAAATGGACTGGGTTGTTGTTTTGTTTATCTTTATAGCTATAGCATTTTTCATGGGGCTTTGCAAATGGTATTTAATATATAAATTGAATCTTTGCACTGAGACACAAAAGTACCCCAGATAGCAATTTTTCAAAGGCTTGTTATAGGTCACAAAGAGAATTAGGTAGATGAGGATAATTGAAGAAACCCAGAAAGATTTTGAATATAGACCCAGAGATGTGTGGTGTTTTTGTTATCTGAGAACCAGCTAGCTAAGGGCCTATAACCAGATTGAACCCCAGGTAAAGAATTCTTGAACTAAAAAACAACTAATGAAGATGGTTTATTAAATCATAGAAGGATCCTGGGATACATTGGTGGAGGGAATACCTACAGCAAGGGAATCACAAGTTCTTGAAATGTTTAACTATATTACAACTTTCTCTTCCTTCTATGTTTTATGCTTATGAGAAGTACCCCTTTGATTTGAAGGGAAGAAGAATGAAATCACTACTGTAGTTCACTGCTGACATTCTGAAGTCTTGGAGCTAAAATAATGAAAAGCAAGGGAATATGAAGACAGACAGGGAAGATGGGGATAGAGAGGCAAGAAATATATAGGTCTACTCTTTCCCTACAGGGAATGACTGTGCTTTGACATTTTGTATAAACTGACAAGGACAAAGTTTATAAGCAATCTAATTAAGGAGGGAGATAGAGGAAAAGAAGATGAGGGAGAGAAAGAGAATGTCAATCAATAAACAATTATTAAGCACCTGCTTTGTTTCAGGCACTATGTTTAGCATTAGGGATACAAAAGGAAGTCTAAAAAGCCAAAAAACAAACAAACAACAACAACAAAAAACCAATCCCTGCCCTCAAGGATTTCTCAAAGTAATGGAATTGTTAGACATAAGGATGTTAGATAAACAGGATTTTTTTTTCTTTTCTGAATGTGTATGGGTCAAGAATTCAATCAAGAATGTATAAAGAAAACAGAAGTGTAAAAGGTTAATATTTATAAAGTTATAGTGTATACGTGTTGTTTTCTCCAATATAATATATGCTCCTTGTGGGCAGAAAGTTTCATTTTTGACATTTCCACCCTTACCATGCACAGTCCTGGCATATATTCTTATAAATGCTTACTGATTAATTGAATTATAGAATCATAGATTAGCAGAGTTGTATTGGCTTTTGAGGTCATTTAATGCATTTTACAGAAGAAGAAACTGAAGTCTAGAACAAGGAAGTAATGCTAAATACATACATGTATAAATATTTATTGTGGTACAGCCAGAATCCTTCCATAGGTCTCCTAACTCCAAGTCCAGTGAGTTTATATGGTTATGACTGAATGAAATAAACTTGAAAGGCATATTAATACATTGCATTGTTTTGTCAAAGAGAAAATAGAAATAGAAATGGAACTACTAATTTGTACATAAGAATCCCTGTATTCAATATATTAATGTAATCTCCATATTTTCTGTATTTTTATTTATTTCAATAAATATTTCCTGCTTACATTTTAATCTAGTTTGGGCCATATTTGGGGGTACTATCAGGCTTGTGCTTGATACTTCTGGCAGTGTATAAAGAACCAGTCTTAGAATTAGACTAGACTCTGAGTCCCATCTCCCATATAAACTGGCTAAGTGACTGTGAACAAGTCACTTAATTTCAGTATTTTAGCCAGAAAGTTGTCAGTCTATAACAGAAGACAACATTTCCTCACTTGGCTTCCCCTCACCATCTCTTCTTCTCCCCATACTCATTATTTGTGATTATAGAAGTAGGTCATTAAACTCACACATTCATAAATAAAAGTAGTCAAAAATGTAAGATAAGTGATTGTCTCTTTGGAGACCTCCCACCACTAAGACATTTACAGTTGTTATGTCACTTAGAAAAGGTCATAGAACCATAGATTTATAAGTGGAGAGGACCTTGGATATTATCTGGATCAGTTGCCTTATTTTACAGTCAAGTGAACTAAGGCTCAAAGAGGTAATGATTTGCCTAAATAACATATGGATAGTGGATCAGAGCAATGATAGCAATCCACAGTTAGCCTCTATTCTCAGTATTCTTTCCTCTATATCATGCTTATTAGAAAGGTCTCCAAACACTATTTCCTCCATCATTGTCATTGTCTATTATTTGATAGCAATCTTCATTAATAAGAAGGGAAGACTCAATAATTATGCAGGATCTTGTTTTCAAAAGTTTGATTCAAAAATTATTGAGTAATGCATTTTTAGCTTTCTCATTTATATAATGCTTTCCTATTTATTTTACTTCACAGGTATCTTTCTTGAGTGGCTCAAGATCTTCTCTTTCTTAATGGGCTTTCACTCCAAATTAGAGTGTAGCCTTATAAAATGATAACAGTTAGAGAGGTTGATGTCAAGTTTAACCAGCTCCAATTACTGCCTGATTTGGGGGGGGGGGGGAGGAATCAAATACTATTTCAAACATAATGTGTCACAATGATAGCAGAGGTGGATGGTGATAAGACCATTAAGATGACAGAAATATTTCTACTTAAAAGGGAGGATTTGGGAGAGTAACTTCTGCGTGCATATATAGCTATTTTGCTTTAAAATCGCTAAATAATCAGAAGGAACATCAAGAATGCATTTCTGTGTAGTCACTGTTCTTTCTTATTTTCAACAGGTATAAGCCACTTGGGATGTATAGAAAATGTGTGATAGTTCCTCTGACTCTTGTCACTAAAACAAACTTTCTCCAGAAACAGTTTGTTGATATTTATTTCATGTCTCATGCACATGTGAGGCATCATGGAAC
This sequence comes from Petaurus breviceps papuanus, assembly GCF_028583685.1. Classification (NCBI taxonomy): domain Eukaryota; kingdom Metazoa; phylum Chordata; class Mammalia; order Diprotodontia; family Petauridae; genus Petaurus; species Petaurus breviceps. The sequence continues at coordinate 7,077,755 of NW_027187309.1, forward strand.
AACAACAACAACAAAAAAAAAGATATTCTTCCTCTGGTACTTAATACCTTTGCAACTTTGGGCAAGTTACTTAAACTCTCTAGTCCTTATTTTCTTCATTTTAAAACTGATAACATTCAGGGGCGGCCAGGTGGCTCAGCAAGTAAGAGCACCAGCTCCAGTGTAGGGATGACCTGGGGATCAAATCTGGGTTCAGATACTTAGCACCACACCCAGAAATAACTGGCCATGTAACCTTGAGCAAGTTACTTAACCCTGATTGCTTTAAAAAAAATGATAACATTATACTAGATTGCCTCTGAGGTTCCTGTCTGTTTTAGATATATGTGATTCCATTTGTTTTATTGTGTATTATATTTATTTTTACAGAAGTCATTTTTATAAAGCATCTTACTTTTTCAGGGGGCATCTCTCTGTGTGACCAAAACTGCTTAATCTTAACATGGTACTATAGTATATACATATCTTTTTATGTAATTGTGTGCTATGCTGACATCTTATTTTTAATAGATTAAAATACCCAAGAGGCCAGGGACCATGTATTTTCCAAGTTATTTTTTTTTTTGTCCCTTGGAACCTAACATAGTACTCTGTAAATAGCAAATGTATACAATTTTAAGACATCAAGGAACTCTGATTTCACCCAAAAAGAATCTCCACTATGGAAATTCACTTGGCCTATGAAGAGCTCAGCCAATCTATAATTACCCTGAGTCTAAGAGATTAAGTAACTTTGCCTTGGTCATACAGATGTAAGTGCCAGTAACAAAAATAAAACTTGTGTCTTCCTGACTTCAATTCCAGCATTCTATAACTTGCCTAAGATATATAAAGACCTGATTCAAAGGAGTATTTCTATGTATAAAAAAGAAAATTTAACTTAAAAAGTTAGGAAAAAAAACATCAAGATGTGTTGCTATACTTTCATTACAAAGTAGTACAAAAATCATCCTTTTGTGCAGTAAAACCCTCCCTACACAGATGGCAAAATTAAAACAGAAAGAAACATTTAAGAATCACTAAGATCTATGACCAACAGTGATCCAGCCAGAACAAGCTGTTAGTGACAAGATTTCCTTAGTTGTAGGAGACAGAAGCTACACAGAAAGTATTGGCATATGTAGAAAAGGTAGTAGGGAATAGATTAGGGGTGATAAGAAAGAAGGATGGCCATACCAGATTTAGACAGGAATGTTAGGCTCACAATGATACACTTAAGGGAGATCTGCCTAAAAATGCCAAATGTCAAATGGATCACTATGCTTTAGAAATAAGCATAGTCACTTAATACCAGCTTCTTAGAAATCTCAAAGCAGCCCCCACTTAGCCTCCTCTTCAGCCTCCTCCCCACCAATTGGAGAGAATACTGAACAAAGTCTTCCACTCTCATGTTTCTTCACCTTCCATGGTTGGATGATTTGTAACTGTAATAGTAATTGACCTCAAGGTGAACTGGATACTGAAAGAATTCGAGAAGTGCACAGCAATCCAGAATTGCATATTCTATGCCACAATGACCCCTAAAATTTGACTAAAGGACTATTATAATTTCTGAAAATGTTACCTACATGGTGTTTTCTTTATTTACCACCAAAAGAAAAACTCTAGCAGCTCCTGAAAACCAGTAGAACTCTATTCCTTATTTTAACTAAATCAGAACAGATGGATCACATACAAAACTATTTCTTTTTAATATTGATTGAAATTATGGTCGATATACCAGTCTTTGATTTCCTTTGTCAAATATTGTAAAATAATATTTTCATTCTATTGTGCAGGATCAAATTGTACTTTTCAAAAGTAAGAGTTCAGATTTTATATGAGAAAGAGTCATAACGATAAAGAGAGTTAAAAGATAGAACTTCAATTTTAAAGTGTTTTTATTTTGTTTTGGGTAATAAATCTGTTCCACTTAGTAGGCAAATATCGAGTCACTATCTAATGACACTATAGCTCAAGTAGACAGTTGAAATGTAACCCATGCTCCTTGTAGGCATAGATAATTCTCTTATTTTCTGTTTCTTAATATTCCTCTCCCCTGCTAATGTTCAAATTGCCTAGAAAATGCAACACAATTTTGAGTCAGTGCCCATTTTAAAATATCAAAAATAACTCCTTTTTTGGTGCAGCATAAATCAACAATGAAATATGACCAATAAGTAATAACTCATGCAAGCTCAATGCACTGGGGTTTAGAACATCAATCCTCTAAAAAAAAAAATCATCCTACTGAATTCTAGCACTGCTTTAAGTGCCGTAGCTTAATTGTATTTGAGACATGAACAACTGTTCAAAGAGGTAATATGAAAATAAATAGCAATTTAAGTTCAATCCCTCCCTTAAAAATTAATTAGAATTTGGTATAATTCATGTTATTCACCCATCAATTGATTCCAAAATACTGAAACCTTGTAATGTCTCAATTAAATTATGTACAAATATACAATCTTAGTCATATTTCAAGGCATCTATTATTCCTTCTTTTTTTACTGTAGAAAGATGATAAATTAATCAGCTTTCATTAGCCAAAATATATTTATGGCAATGGAAGCACTATTGAGAGCGATCCTTCTTAAGATCATCATAATTCGCAGAGTTCATGTATACCCACAGAATTTAGCAGTGCAAACAGAATGAGAGGAAAAGAAGGAAGAAGTTTATAAAATCAAATTTATAATTAGAAGATATGTACCTAGCGTAAAATAGTTTATGAGGAAATATACTAGAAACACAAAGAAATTCAATTGTTAGGACTAAAAAGTTTGACTACATCTTTCTCATACATTTTAGGAAACCTAAGTTTCTAATTAGGAAAAAAAATATCAACCCAGGATTTTATTTTTATTATTTTCAAATAGTCTTCTTAGGATCACTTGCTTTTTCTGCTATAATTGATAAGTGAAAAGAAGTGGTGACTTTACAAGTACAAAGTATCATTGTGTCTAAGAATCCCTCAAAAAAGAGATACAGATTTACAAAAAAGTAAAAACAAACAAAAAACCTAAGGGGGTGGGGCAGGGAATCTATTTTCTAATGACCATAAGCTAGCCAAAGTTTGTCTAGTTGTTTTCTGGGTAATTTCACTACAGATGCTAACAGATGAAGTTTTTTTGTTGATGTATAATGTAAAGAATATTCCAGTTACTAGTGTGCTTATTTATCACTATAGGAATATTCCAGAGTAGAAAGTAGAATAGATTGAAATTAGAAGGGATGGTAACTCCTAATTAGGGAGTATTTCCTCGGGGGGGTGGGGGGTTGAAAATAATGTGTTAGGGGCATTTTGGCAGAATGCCTATCAAATAGATTTATATTCATTTTCTTGTTCCCTTTCTCAGTATTCCCTGGTCCAAAGTTCCAGCAACAATATGTCATTTGCTACTTAAATGAGAGAGGAATATGTCCTAGGATTTAGAAAAGGTAATCAAAGTGATGAACATCAGAACTCGATGTCTTGGAAGAACCCTATCAATCACCTCCAAGCAGGTCCAATCATGTGAGGGAAGACTCTGAACAAAGACTCCAAATAGCATTAAGAGAAAGAATAATAGGATACCTCTTCAAAGGTGTTCTCTTTGAGAATAAATATAAAATTAGAAAGAAATAGCATTCTATTTCACTAGAGGTAGAAAAACTTTCTACAAATCAAATGTTAGTATGACCTAGGAAAAAACTGGAAAGCCCAAAGGAAAATTACAATCAAATAGTCATGATTTTTAATATATTAAAAATCTATCAATTCAAGAAGAGTATAAATTGCATATCATTTCCAATAATTAAATAAAATAGGAATGAAACATAGAAGTTACACAATTCACAATATCATTCATGAGGATTTTATCTTTTCCTACTCAGTGATGGAATCTTCCTATACTGTATCATCATTAATAAAGTATATTATATGTTTATCCACCATGGTCTTTTCTACCAAATACTCAGGCAAAATATCAACAACCATGACCTTATCTAATCAGTACAATTAAGCTTGTCCAGTATCAATTCTCCCTTCCAATTAAAGCCTTTACACTGACTGATTTTCTAGAAATTCAATGATTAAAGCAAACCTCAAGAGATCTCTTTCAAACAGATTACTACCTCTAAAATATGTCTGGCAACTTAATAAAAATCAGTCACTTTAAAATGAAGTATTGTGCTGAAAAAAAAAAGAATGTGATATGGTCTGAGACGCATAGCCTTTAGTTATTAATAGTTAAGCCATGATGCTATCTCAAGTTATAGGTTTTGGACACCAAATGAAAAATGGATACCATGGAGAATAGAAGAGAAAAGAAGATCATACATATGGGTAAAGAAAAAGTGTTCCTAGGCAGACCAAATTTCATGGTACCTTCTCCCTCCTGTATACCTTTAGTAAAGCAAAGCACCACAATGTGCTCTCAACAGAACTCAGTACATTTATCTATTTTATATTCTATTCACACAATTACCTAAAAGCAAAATCATGTGAAATACATTTCTTTCAATTGTCTTGACAATATTTTGTAGAAGTATTGTGTTGACTAAAAGAAAAATTCACAACAGGGAAAAATACATACTCAATGATCTTGCTTATTCATATGGTTGTTTTGGGGCCTTGAGTTCCGCCCACTTAAGTCTAGTATTGGCCATGTTCTGGCAGCTTTTAGTATATATGGCCTATTTCTTTATAATTGAAACTTCTTCTAGGCTATTTTTGAAAGAAAAATTCTAATTCATTTTGACACACCCCAAAAACCAAAATAACAGCACAGAACTGCCCAATGGAAAACACTAAAAAGGAAAATGTACATAGAAAGTTTACATTACCTGACTTTTAAATTGCCCTGCTGTGGCTGTCCATCATAAATGGATAAAATATCAAAATCTTCTTCAAGAGCAAATGTATGAAATGACAATTGTATCCTATTCCGTTCTCCAGTGATAATGATCCATGTGCAGTTGGCATAGTTTGGATAGCCATGAGGAAATCCTGGGCTTTCAATAGTACCATTGGGACCCTGGACTAATCCTCCACAGTTTTGACCTAAAAAAATAGAAAAAAAAATACAGACCATCATTAAAGTCCATTTTATATGACATGCTATTTTTTTCTATTTCTATGCCTCAATTGTTCCATTTAGCTTAAAATAACCATATTGTATTTAATTTTTATAGATACAGAAGGATATTTGATTTAGACTTCATAAGAGCTGTGTGTGAATTCCTTCCAATTACAATGAGGACAACCTAGCCTTAATCTAAAGTCCTGGAAAATTGCCTCAGGCGCATAGATATTAAGTGATTTTGCCAAGGTCACATAGCTATTAAGTATGAGAGATAAGATTTGAACCCAAGTCCTTCCTGACTATACTTCAATCCACTAGTTTAATGAGATCTACATTCTGATTTTTTTATATACCTATTACTTAATTCAGGATTATAGCTCCCATTAGTCATTAGGAATTCTAGGAGACAGGGATGAGAGGACACCGAAAGCAAAGGGTAAAAAAAGAAAACAATAAATGAAAAATGTAGAAGTAAAACTTTTAAATTCATAGATTCCTCAAATATTAAAGCTGGAAGCTACTTTAGTAAGTATTTTGTCCCAGCTCTTCACACTAATAGCATTGAAAGTCCTAGATGAGAATATTATCTTTTCCTACTCAAAAAGCTATTCACTCAATTCTATGGTCATTAGTTTTAATGATGAATATTATATATTTTCAATTCATTTCAAAAAACATTTTTTTTCAACATCCATTACATTCACAACATCTTGATAGGCATTGCTAGCAAACAAAAACTGGTCAAAAAAAAGTAGAGTATAAGTTTCCTTTGAGGGCATGTTTTTTCTTCTTTTTTGTATCCACAGCACCTAGCTCAGTGCATAGAGTAGGTACTATTTGTTGATGTTAATTACATTAAAGGGTAGTATAAGTTGATTCATGATCTTCAGGATCATGTCAGATAAAGTAGAAGTCTACAATTTCAATAGTAATACAGAACAATAAATAATAAATTACCAAACATTATATGGTACAAACTGGGCAGCTAGGTAGCACTGTGCATAGCATGCCAGGCCTGGAGTCAAGAAGGCTCATCTTCTTGCATTCAAATCTGTTCTCAGACACCTACTAGCTGTGTGACCCTGAGCAAATCACTTAATCCTCTTTCCCTCAGTTTCCTCATTTTTAAAATGTTCTGGGGAAGGAAGTGACAAAACATTATAGTGTCTCTGCCAAGAAAACCCCAAATGGTGTGACAAAGAATTGGACACAACTGAAAAATGCTAAACAGAAGAGATAGCATAAACAGTAATTATAGTCAGGAAATGATTGACACATTTATTAAATAACTAAAGTTATGAAGTGTTCAACATATTATCTCCTAATGTGTGTACAGCAATATACTGGGCACTAAGGGGGATATTTTAAGGGAGGCATAATTTCATGATGTTAGGAACTTCCCCAATTCATATAACAAACACTCCATACTTTATCAAACTTTGTGTGTATTAGCTATTTTCATATAAATGCACCATAGATTATATATAAAATATTCCATAGGCTTTCTTCTGGTGCCTTTAATATTTTTTGTAATTAAAATACCATTAGGGTTGTCTTTTCATCATTTCTTTTTAATTATCATTAAATAACCAATCAGTCTCTTCTTCTAAGACAGTATATCTTATTCTACATATATATATATGTATATATATATATATATACACACACACATAAAATTGTGTGTTTGTGTGTGTGTCTAACATTAGACAGTAGTCTGTGTTTGGTGAGTTCATGATCACTTAAATGTGTAATGTTTAGATCAAATTCCACCCCTATCTTCTTGTTAGATACTAGCTCAGGTCCTGTGGCGTTTCCTCCATAGAGAACACACCCAATATCCTGAATGTCTTTCAAACATTGCAATATGAGTATAATACTCAAGCTGTCAGTGTGTTATTCTTTATTTTAGCTACATGACTTTTGTGTTCATATCTGTTTTTGATGATATCTTTTTACTTCCTTTACAGGTTTAAAAGAAAATCAGCAAGCAACTATCTACAGAAATTTAAGGAATAAAAATCAAAATACTTCAATAACTGCTACTTCTTGAATTCAACCAATAGATCAAGAAACATTTTTTAAGAAACTACTGTGTGCCAGGCACTCTGATAAGAATTGGGATTTCAAAGAAAAAAAAGAGTCAAAAGCCAGTCCCTGATGTCAAGAAGCTTGTATTCTAAAGAGGGAGACAACAGGCAAATAAGAATATACACAAGGTGGATACAGGATAAATCGGAGATAATTAACAGAGAGAAGACATTAGAATTAAAAAGGGTTAGGAAAAGCTTCCTGTAGAAGGTGGGATTTTAGCTGAAATTTAAATAAAGGCAGTAGGGAGAGTTGAGGAAGGAGAGTATTTCAGGCAAGAAGAATAGACAGATAAAATGTCTGTAGCTAAGAGCTGGAGTAAGTTGTTTGATCAGCTAGGAGGCCAGTATTATTGAATAATACATGTTGGGTAATAAGGTGTAGAAGATTGAGAAGGTAGGAGGGGACTACATTATGAAGGGGGATAGGTTCCAACTGTCAAACAGCATTTGTATTTGATCATGGAGGAAATAGGGAACCACAGGAGTTTATGGAGTAGGAGAGTGGCATGGTCGGACCTATGTTCAAGAAAATCACTTCAGTGACTGAATAGAAGGTGGACTCTAGTGGGGAGAGATGTGAGGTAGCTTGAGATTACAATTGTTCAGATGTTAAATGATGAGGTCATTCACTAGAGAGGTGTCAGGGGAGTGAAGGGATAAGAAAGATGAAAAACAAGAAGACTTGGCAATAGCTTGGATATGAGGGGAGGTAAGTTTAGATAATGATGACTTGAAATAATTCCTAGATTGCAAGCCTAAAGGACTGTGAGAATGTTGCTGCCCTTCACTGTGACAGGAAGGTAGGAGGGCAGGAAGGTTTACAGTGGCAGGCTGGGGGGTCAAGGATAATGAGTTCTCTTTTGAACATGTTTAGCTTATGGGGTCTGCTGGACATCTTATCTGGGACTCTTATGAAATAAGTGAAATCAGCTATACCTTGAAGATTAAAGAAAAAAAATTTGAAAAATCCAAGTAGAAAGAAGAAATTCCATAATTTTCAGATTGAAATTAATACCAGAAAAAATATAAATTCATTAATAAATGCCAGCTATGCCATGCAAAGTAGTTACTATCATAGATCCATAATAGATGGTATTATTATCCCCATTTTACAATTAAGGAAATTAGGGTAGATAGATACTAAATTACTTACTCAGGGTTATATAAGTTATAAATATTTGAGCCCAGATTTGAGCTTTGGTCTTCCTGCTTCCATATCCAGTTATCTATCCACTGTACTATTTATCTGCCTTAACACATAAATACTTAAGAGATTTCCAAGACATTGAAAAGTTGTTACTTGTATAGGGTCATACAGCTAAGCTAGCAAGTGTGTAAGGCAAGATTTGGATTCCTTATCTTTTTTTACTTTGAATATATCAATCTGTGTAAATTACATCTAGGCCTTGAAGACAGATTATATGTGAATGCTTATCGATGTGAACTGAAAATTCTTATCATTGTGTCTCCTTGCCAAGCACAGTACCTAGCACATAATTGGTACTTAATAAACTTCCTCTAAATAATTTGCTATTGAACTGAATTGTCTCCAAAAGTTTTAGAGATTTGAGCATTTTGTGATGATTGCAAGAAGCATAAGCATTTTAAAACAAGTGTTATCCCTATAGTTATTGTTAAACTGAGAAGAGAAAATTATTTCAAGCTATGTTATATATTTTTATAAACATTTCACACCAGTAGGTCTCAGTGAGCCTAAATCTTTCATGATAATACTGTAAAATGCTTGTGGGAGTTTTCTAAATCTTAATAAAAGAGATTTAATAAAAGGGATTTGCTGGTTTAAAACCAAAGAACTAATAAGTAACCCATTTTCCACTAAATTTAAATCTAACAATAACACTATAACAAGTAGATATTAAAGCTGTGGGGTTTTGAAAGGTCTTTAAAGGAAATAGCTTTTCTCGTTTATCTAGCAATTGCTTCACAGTAAATCAAAACAGTAAAGACATGATCATAAATTTGTAAGAAGGAAAAAATATAAATTCATCAGTAAATGTCAGCTATGCCATGCAAAGTAGTTACCATAATAGAGCCATTGTAAAGTGCTGCCTTCTCACAGGGTAAATTATTTCTGAGGAGTAACATTTTACGTACATGTAGAGCTCAAATTAGAATGAAGAATTTTGCAGAAAGAATCAATTTTTTTTGCTAAGTTTAACAACCAAAACAACCCCAATAATAAGAGCTAGCATTTGTAAAGTTCTTTGAGGTTTGCAAATTCCTTTCCATGTTTTCTCATCTGATCCTCACAATAACCCTGCAAAGAAGGTCCCATTATTATCCTCATTTTAGGGATGAGTAATCTAAGATTCAGAGAGTTTAAATGACTTGCTCACGGTCACATAGCTAGAACATTTCTCAAACAGGATACAAAATAACTCAGATTTACAGCATAGAATTACCTAAACTTCTGAACAATTCAGAACTGGGAATAATAGGTAGAAGCTGTCAAAGGGAAAATTTAAGATCAGTTTAAGAAAAGCGAAAAAATGATGTCACTGTGGATCTTCAAATTGAGACTTTTGGATAGCCTTTCAGAAATGTTATAGAAAGGATTCTTGGTCATGTTTGACTAAATGGTTAATAAAAACAAAAACAATAATAACAACTAACATGTTTATAATGCTTATGTTGTGTCAGGTTCTATGCTAAAAACTTTATTACTTCATTTGATCTTTATAATAACACTGGGAGATAGGTATTATTATTATTATATGCAATTTACAGATTAGAAAACTGAGACAAACAGGGGATAAGTGACTTGCTTAGAGTCAAACAACTAGTAAGTCTAAGATCAGACTTGAATTCATGTCTTCCGAACTTCAAGACTAATGCTCTAACTACTGTATAACTTAATTGTCATTTGTAATAATTGAGATTCTATGATTCTTTGTATCTTCATTGTATTTTCAGAATTATAAATAGTGCCACTATTCTCAAAGTTCAGCCCAAGAACATGAAAAATGGACTTTTGTCCTCAAAATGTCACATTTTTTGTGTTATACAATGAATAAACTGAACTTTAATTCAAACTGATTTTATTTTCCAAAATCTTTTCCCACAAGGTATAGTATCATATTCTAAAAAAAAGAAATATTTGGAATTCCAAAGGTTTTTTTACTTTAAGATACCATTCTTTGTGGTGCATTTCTTGAGTCACAGCAAAGTCAATAAAATGCTCCAAAATAGCTTTAAAATACTAGCTCACATTTTATGAGTCAGAATTAAGGAATACTGTGATGAAACACAACAGTAAAGAAACAAAGACCACTAGTTTATGTTCCTAAGTAAAAGGATGGTTAATTTATTCTTCTAAACAAAACAAAACAAAATTTGCGTAAGGACATGCTTCATCAACTTACTTGAAAAACACTCTTAACATGAGTGTCCTATTATATTTTAAATATTAACTCTAATGGGAAAGAGGAATTTTCAGTTTTTCAATGAGATTTTTAAAATTTCCTGCTAAAACAGTTTTTTTCCCCATCAAGTGATTTTGTTAGAAATTTAACCAAACTCCAGATTAATCCTGGAGCTATTTTCCTAGAGGGTTTATATGAATATAAAATATATGGAAAGAGATGTAAATTCTGATTGGCTGAGATTATGCTGAGGCCAAGATGCCTACAGGAAGAATAGACTTTTTCCCCCTCAGATTTGGAACAGGCATCTGGGAAAAGGGGAGAAGTTTAAGAGAAGAGGAAAGTATAATATTTGAATGGAAGATTATATTATATTATGTAATATATAATTTATATTAATAATATATAATATGCATTATATATCTATATATTGTATATAGAAATATACACACATATACATATAATTACATATATGTATGTATGTGCATATATACCTGTACAGAGAGAGACAGAGACTAGCAAGTAATGTAGGAACTTTTTCACTTGTTATCTTGCATCCTCAGTGTTAGATGGTATGTGTTTGTCAAATAATTCAGACATAGAATTTCATTGGTTTAGAGAACTTTCTAGTCTTAATTCACTCTTGTACCTGATCTGCAACTGATAGTGTTATAGATATACCTGGCACACTAAGAGATGAAGTGACAAAGTATTTGTGAGAGGTATCCTTTCTGATAGCTTGAATGGTTTATAATATAAAGTCATTTGATGTAGCAATTTATACCTACATTCTATAGGTGTGATTTTCTTTGTTAGTTAATATACACAACAAATGCTTTGGGGTCTATGAAGTTCAAAAGAATTCTATATTTTTTCCCACTGGAAAGAGCCTTATGTCCTGTCATGTCTATAGTTCTTGATAAGGAATATTCTGCATAGCACATAGTACATTTTAGGTAGCAGAGTTAGTTTTGGTTTCGGGGGTTTTTTGAGTGGTGGGTTCAGATCTGTTGATATCATTTGTATAGTGAAATTCCTCAGAGGAAACCCCTTCTAACAATGCCAATAAGCAAGTTCTCTGAAGCTTATAACATTAAAAAATTTCCTGGGGATGCTAAGAAGATTAATGATTTGCCCATAACATTTGCGCATAACATTTGCGAATTGAGATTTGAGCCAAAGCCTTCTGGAGGCTGATAGAAACTATCTAATATGCCACATATGCTCATAACATCATATCTATTATAAATTAGAATTTATAGAGCTTCATTGTTTTCTTTATTATTTTCTGCAGCATAGGCTCCCTTTCTAATTATTCTAAGTTTATGGATTCTAATTTTCTGACCATTAATGAAATGATATTGCTTTAATTACTTTGTTACTGCTTAGAAGAATGTGAAAGGAAGAATCAATTTAGATTGCTAGAAAGTGTCATTTAATTTGTCTTGCTTTAAGTATAGTATATGATTTAATGTCACATATTTTTTTGTTTTGTGAAAAGTGAACATTAAATTTTGACAATGATTTCTTCACTGGTTGACTAAAGTCAAAACAAGTCAAATTAACATATCGATTGTCCAGCAATCTATGATAAAAGAACTACAGACACAATCTTAAAAGAAGTATTTTTAATTCTGACACTTATCAGTATCTACATGATGAATAAGGGTTTTTGATTCAGTAGGACATTCACAATGAACCTTAACAGCAGGATTCCAAGTGTACAGTGCAGTGCAAAAGGTTAGGCTAAATATTTAGCCTACTACTTTCAATGCAGAAAAATGAAAATTGATCTGTGAAAGTCCCATAGCTTTAAAATGTATATTGGGCCATCCATTCAAGAGTGAAAGGGGTGATATTTTATGGAATGATTCAAAGGGCACATTTGATTAATTGTCAAGGGTTAAAAAGGAGGCTTAAATGTCATTTCCATAAAAATGATGAAAGTTGACTTTTGGTAATGAGTTAGATTCTCTAGACAGATGAGTTTGTAGAAGGTGCTTATATCATTTCCTCTGGCACTTCATTTGCCTCCTAGCTATAACAGATCAGAACTTCCCCTCCCCTCTGCCATGAGTTGCTTTACAATAATAATTAGTGGAAATGAGCCCTTGCATACAAATTATTTCAATATTTCAAGAATCCATTATTATATCTGCATTATTATTCCTGCAAAAAATTCATATCACAAATTTGGGCATCTAATCAAACAGTTTTCATAAATTACTATACAATATCAATAATAATATAAACAATGATGATGACAATTATTATTTTTACAAGTGTCTTAGCTATAACCAGCAGTTCTACAATCTGGGGTAATTAACTCAGGAGATAAGGGGGTACCCTCGGGAAGAGACTTCAAACTTTGGAATACAAAGTTACACGGAAGTTGAGATCACAGAACATTAACTCATTAGAGAATGTAGAGACCCGGGGCCTACCCAAAGCCACACTATAGGGGAGACTAACACTTGGAAAAAGAAAAACAAAATGGTTCTTAATAAAGAACCAGTTCCCTTTAATAGCTTGAGGAGGTCCACAAGTCTTATGCCCTCCCATGTGGTAGTAACCTGGGATTTTCACCCCCAAGGTGCTTTGTATACAAGAGTTTGAGCTTTCTCCCTAAGCTCTCCTCCCCACCATTGTCACCCAGTTTGGAATTCAACCTTGGTTACCTTTCTTTGGCCTTCACAACTTTACCACAAGTGATTTCAATACAAGCTGATGAGATAACTCAATAATAGAACTTTTATAGCATTGTCAATGATCCCCTGAGAGGAATTAGTAGAGATGGAAGTTGTAAGTGGGAACAGCATGGGGGTGGTGGTTGTCATTTTACTTGACTCTTGGACATATCAAGAAGTCTGTAATGCAGCAGGTCAGCCATCTGATTCCATGACATGAGCACAATAGAATGGTGTCCAGGGAGCAGAGGTGATCAAAATTCAGGGACTCTGACAACAACCAATGGGGATCCATGTATACATGGAAAGACAACCAACATATGCAAAATTATAGAATTGTTTTCATAATTTTCTTTATATACTTCATATATGTGATACTGTATTCATTACAGTATTGATGGAATCCTAATAAAGTTGCCCCCAGCCCCAATATTCTAACTTCATTATAGGCCTGACCCTACTGAATAGCAAGCCCACTGCACCTACCAAATCCCCACACCCCACCAATGTCCTAATTTCTTTGTATATGCCTCACTGGAACAACAGATATGTCCCTGAATTCTCAGTTCCCACAGAAATAGCAGGTATGTCCACATGATGGAAACACAGCTACTGCCTCTACCTAGTCACTGCCCCCCAGACCCATTCCCACAGAAACAGGTCTGTTCTTGTATTCAATCACAATCACATCATCCATCTAGCCCAAGACAGGGCCACAATACCTAACTATCTCTCTTTACCAGACAGCACCACAATAGCTAGGCAGTTGGAGGGCAAAATGACCAGAATGTTTAACCATGGAACCATAGATGGGATCCCTTCTCCATTACCTACTCCCTTAAGAAACTCCTCCTGCCTTTTTAATATTAATGATATTCCTCTATTCTATGTAAATTTCTGTTATGTCATTGCATCTTTAACCTATAAAAATCCATCTTGCTTTCTCGAAAGTTGCTGGTTCCTCTTGGAATTTAGCCCGCTTCATGAGAGGCATCAATCTCAATAAATGCCTATACTTGGATTACAGGTGGTCTGATTCTGAATTCTTTGAGACAGTTAAACCACAACACATCATGAGACCACAACAGTTTTAGGGTGGGCAGAGACTCCATTTCAGCAGTTTTGGGCATCCCTGGATTTAAACTCCAACAGTATGGCTATGTTATGTGCATGCTATAAGACATTAGATACTTGTTCCCATGGTAAGGTTACTTTCCTATTAAATAGGGGTAAGCTGTTAAGTAGGTGTATTTAGTAATAGTAATAATTGGTAATGTAGTTTTAATCAGTAATACTTGGATCTTTTGAATTGGCTAAATCCTTGATATCTTACAATATTCCCCTGGCTGTTTGTTCTCTGGAAATAAAGTGGTACTATAGCCTCTATAATCAGCGTCCCATAGTAGAAATGGCATTAGATAGGTATCTGTTATGATTGGAAGCTAGATAGTCACATAATCACGAATCTCAGGGGGGCTAAATATTGTTAGTGGAAAGGTTTCTACTGTTTGTGCCTCTGATACTAGTCAATCTTCATTTTTTTCCCCCTTCTAGGCATTTTCTCTTCTACCCTTTCTTTCCCAGACCTCAGATCCATTGGCTGTTTTTCTCCTTCTTGTTTGCTATTTCTTACCCCACTCTCCCTCCATACATCAATAACTCATCTTCTCACTTGGTAACTATTAGTCTGAATATTTTAGATCTTTCAGGCAGCCTGAGTTAATAATGCTTCAACTACACATGGGCAGAAATCATTGTTCAAGAAACAAATTGGTCATGAACCAACTGAAGAGGATAACAAGGGGATGAGTCAAGAGGATCCATGCATAGAGGGCTGAAACCACCAAAGATTATTTTTAGTAGATACAAGGGTAAGAAGGAATCTAGAGGGCTGAAGAGGAATGACTCAGAATTGGGAGGCAACATAGAATAATGAAAAGAGTCCTAGACATAAAAATAGAAGCAACCTGAGATCTAATTCTATTTCTGTCACTTAATACTCATACAACTATAACCTGCAATTCAGTTAACCTCTCTAATTCTGTTTCCTCATATGAAAAAAAAAGGGCGATAATATTAGTTTCATTGTTTACCTTATGGGATAGTTGAGATTCCCATGAGATAATGTGTGAAAAATGTTTTCAAAAACATCTAACAGGTATATACTTTTCAATGATTACTATGAAGAAGTTTTCCCTTTAAAAGTCTAAAAGATTCTTTTAGACAATGTGTTTGATATCTGGTACAATCTAATCAGGGACAGTGAGGTGGCACAGTAGATAAAATACTGAGCCTGGAATCAGGAAGGTGTATCTTCCTGAGTGCAAATCTGTCTTCCAATATTTACTAACTGTGTGACCCTGAGCAATTCACTTAAACCTGTTTGTCTCAGTTTCCTCATCTGTAAAATGAGCTGGAGAAGGAAATGGTAAACTATTCCAATATATTTGTGAAGAAGACTCCAACTGGGGTCATGAAGAGTCAGACACAACAGAAACATCTGAATAACAACAATAATCCATTCATTAATCCATTCATATGTACTGAGTCCAAAATCTCTCCTTTCATAGCATATATAAAGAGTAATATGAGATTATTCTGTTTTTTTGATGATGAGCCATAAATTTAAATTTAAATTATATTTATGTTTTTACGCATACATGAAATACCTCAAGGCAGTAATGATTAACCCATTTCTACCAAATGACTGCTTGACTGAAGCTTCCTGGGCTTAAGTTTCCAAAGACAAATGATGTCCTAGTGAGATCACTCAGGATTGGGGTTGGGAGTTGGGTAAAATGTGTCACCATTGCTCAAATCTGATTATAACAACCCTCTTCCTCTTGAAATTACTTTGCATTATACTTTAGACTTCCCCAATAGAATTCTAGGTCCTACTATTAGAATATAATCACCATGAGGACAATATTTGTATGATTTTTAATTTTTTTATGCATTTATATTTATTTATATGATATATGTGCACACACTCAGGGCTTAGCACAGTGCCTGACACAAAATAAATGCATATTAAATGTTTTGCCAATCATTTGTATTCATTCCTTGAGTAGAAGAAGTGTGAATATGTGTGTATGTGTGTGTGTGTTCCCAGAACCTAATAACAATTTAATCTAGTGAAAACCAACCCAGAACTGTATAAAAGTTCTTTGGAACAGAGAGTGGTGGAACAAGATTCAAGGATATTGTTGTGAGAATATGTAATAATGCATTTTTAACTGATATGATATGCCCTCAGTTGACAGTAGAATTCTATTCCATTGCAGATGTCCATTAAGCTCAGTATTATCTTTGTTCCAAATTCCAGTAATATGGCACAATTTATACTAAGATTTTTGCCTGCCATCTCATACATGTAAATCATAGTCTTTCTAAAAGCTAGGGAAGATCAAAGACCTGAATTAAAAAAAAAAAAAAGCTATGGCTTTCCCCTACATTAGACTGTCTAAAATAAATAAATAAATAAGTGAATGAATGAATGAATAAATGAGTGTGATCATGATCATTTGTATTTTTCTTTCGAAATGGAAATCTTATACTGTGATTTATGAGCTTCATTAAAACTATACAGGATAACAATGCTGCTGAACAAAGATTGCTCCAATGCTCCTATTCAAAGCATTACCCTATAGGCTAAAAAAAAAAAATGATTCATTAGAAAAGTTTTCAAATCAAAGCATATCTGTCTAAAGTTATTTTCAAAAATGTTCCTTTTGACCTTCAATTTAGAATGTAAATTCTATAGTTAAAAAAAGAATATTGACCAACAACAAAGAATGATGTCTAACATTGTGCTATGTACAAAGTGGGCATTTAATTTATATGTGTTTATTGACTGGTAGAACAATAACCAAGCATTGGAGATTGTAGGCAGCACCATGAAAAGAGAGCTGGGTTTGCACTTATGGATCCTAAATTAAATCCTAGAACTATTTTTTAATACTCATGTGAATTTCTACAAAAATAATATTGATAATAATAGTATATAACCTAGAGTTGTTGTAAGAATTAAAAGAGATAACAAATGTAAAGCATTTAGTAAGATGCCTTATACATACCAAGCAGTATATAAATATTACCTATTATAATCTCAGCATTAAATAATAATAATATTACTTATTACCCCTATAAATATTGCCTTTGAATAATCAAACATGTATCATTATCTCATATACACATGCATATATGTTGTGTGTATTTATATATATATGAAGATTTATGTGTGTGTTTGTGTGTGTATGTGAGTGTACACCATTGAAATGGGGACAGATTTGAGACATGTGGGGATGCTGCATGTGTGTGTGTATGTGTGTGTGTATGGGTGGGTTTGTCTGTGGGTGTGTGTACACAGAGATCTGGGTCTAGAATCATGAAGACCTAAGTTCAAATCCTGCCTAAAGCATTGATAAGAAAGACAGAGACAGAGAAAGAGAGTTAGTGAGATGTATTTCAAGATACAGAGATATGGAGTCAGAGGGGAATATATAGATATAGATTTGTAGGTGTGTGTGTGTACATATACACATACATAATTGCAGATGCCCTGCATCTGTCATGAAGATGCCATGCAAGATTGCCTTTTGATTATATTTGTGGCTCTTAGTTGTTTCATTGACTCCTTCCAATGTATAAGCCACTTTTAGTTCCATTTAATAAGTCTAATGCAATATGCCTGCTATCAACATTTATTATTACTTGGTAAAATGATGTAGTCTTTTTCTAAAAGCATTTCTGTATTTGTTTTATTTTGTTTTTAAGACTATGTGAGTACCTTAGTAATAAGTTGTTATGTTATACTGTTGTGAATGTTATGCTTTAGTGTATTACTGAATGAAAAGTGAGTTCATTATACTATATAATTAGACCCTTGAAATTATTCATAGCAGTAGGCCTTACATATGCTACCATGATTAGCATTACAGCATGAAAAAATAAAGAACCACCAGCAAGACTTGTGTGTTCAAGGTCTATCTGTGACACATATTGTCTCTGTTACCCTAGAAAACTGACTTTAACTTTCAATGCTAGAAATTCCCTATGCACTGAAAATAACAGATTTAGTCCCCACCTCTCTATTTTCATGCCTGTAGCAATAAGATCTTTTGTAAACTGTTTTGTCTTTGATCTTTGGCTAAACAAGGAATTTACCTAACCATATACGTTACGAAGAAATGTCCATTTGTCTCCCAAATTCTCTCATGTGTTTCTTCATGTTAGTTACAGACATAAAATTAACCAATGGAGAAAGTGATAATAAAGTTCAAGATTTCTACATCTATTGCCACACTGAAATTTGAGGAAAAGTAATCAAAAATACACAGTAAACAGGAATGATAGATGCAGGCTCTCACAAAGAAGACTATTTGTTAACGACATTGCAATGGCTAAATTTATATTTATGTTAATTTGTGTAATAGTGTTTTAATTAAAGTGGCTTTTTATTAGACATCAAAATCATGAACATCTCTTCTGACAAACTTGTCTGAAAATGGAGGCTGTCTTGGATTATACAATAATATATACTTAGGCATTCAGTAAATATTTTTTATTGAATTCTAAATACTTAAGTTTTAACCTGTATGTAAGACAGTCAACTAATATTGCCTAAGATGAAATAGTAAAGAAATAAAGGTTTTTACAGTTGTATTCTTCAAACACCTGCCGGGCTGTTTTCGCATCAGTCTACTAAATGTCTACTTCAAAGGAATATAACATAAGGCAAGTTCTTTTCTCATAAACACACTGAAACTGAGTAATCTTGCTGTCCAGATTGGCAATTAAAACACAGAAAGTTATTTGAAAAATGAGGGAAATGGAGAATAACCAAGTTATAGATATTAGATAATTGTCTATATTGACTGCTATATGAAACTGAGTTAGTTCTGGCAAATCAAAACTTAGGTATCTGGTCACTTTGCTTACAAATTTATAAACATGTCTAAGTTTACAGAGAAATATTAGGATTAAATCAAAACATCAATGGAAAGAGAATACTAATAGTCACAAAAGTCTCTATGAGGTAAAAATAACCCTAACAGCTTTGTGGGTCACAATTTCAAAATATACTTTGATCCATTCACAAAGAGATGTGCATGTCAATGAATCTGGATATGAATATCCCCTCCAATAAAACACATTGTGTCTCATCTATCTCTTGCCATTCTACGCAAATCTTTTCTTTATTTTCCCATTCATTCACCACAGAAAGGTCTAACCAATATACTGGAAACCATAATTTAATTGCCTTTAAGTTTATCCTTCTGATTTGAACCCATGTTTTCATTAATGTGTGGAAAGTATAGTATGGGAATTTTCTCCACCACAGCAGATGGATAGCTCAGGCACTATTTATAATCCTATACAGTTATCTGGAAGATTGAATGGTTAAATGATTTTCCCATGGTCACTCAGACAGTATAGGAAAGAGCTAAAAGTTGAATGCATCTCTCTATGACTCTGAGGTTGGCCCTTTCTCCACCACAATTATGCTGTTTCACACATACACACACACACACACACACACACACACACAGAGAAAACACCTATATATATGTGAAAGGTAATAACACACAACTTGATTTTTTTTTCTATTTGTAAGCTATCTATCAACTTGACAACTAGGTGCTTCCGTGGATAGAATGCCAGGCCTGGTCAGAAAAACATCTTCTGTAGTTCAAATCTGGGATTAGACACTGACCAGCTGTATGATACTGGGTAAGACACTTAAACCTATTTGGCTTAGTTTTTCATCTGTAAAATGAACTAAAGAAGAAAATGGCAACCCACTCCACTATCTTTGCCATGAGAACCCCAAATGAAGTCCATGAAGAATCACACATGACTGACAATGGCTGAACAACAACAATCAACTTCCATAAATTAATAAGATAATTTAAGCAATGAAAACACATAAAAATGAAAATGTTATAATTTTGTGTTATATTTTTGAGATATTTCAAAATATATTTGGATATATGATGATCAATAAAATAAAGAGTTGCAATTTTAGTGGGAATAAATGAAATAAAATGAAATTTATTTAAAAATAAGGGGGAAAATGTGGATTAGTAAGAGGAAGTAAGAAAAGGCATTACTAGCACATGGAGGACAATTTATAGGAAAAGACATTATTCTTAGAATTTGTTCAGTAAAAAGGCTTAGATTTTATTTTAAAAAGATCACATTGACACACTTTTCATTTAATTACACTAATTTCTTTTGATTTTCTCCAGTGAGACACTTCGTTCCTGTACTCTGTTGCTTTCTAATCCTGAAAAGCCCATCTGTATCACTCCTGCACTTTCCCTGATCTCCCTGGTGAATGCTAATGTAAAGATGTTCGAGGGGGCAACAATGCCAGTTTTATCTGTCATTAAGCCCCGTTTCTTGTTTTCTAAAATGTGAAATCTCCTTCAACAATCACTGCCTCTTTGTGTCCTTTATTTAGAAATTTCTCTGTCACATTTTCATCTAATTGCTCCTCATATATGAAATTCTACTTGGTTATGCTCTATAAATGTGGTTTATTTTTATTCTCAATGATGAATATCAGAACTACCTCTATTACAGACACTGTCTTTTCTGGTAGATTTCCATATCATAATTCTCAGATATTTTGAAAAGAAAGATACTAAATGTGACCACAAGTAGGGGTAAGTATGGTATTTTACTACTACTACTACTACTACTACTACTACTACTGCTGCTGCTGCTGCTACTCCTACTACTAATAGTACTAATATTACTACTACTGCTACTATTGCTGGTGCTGCTGATGTATTTTAAGGTTTATTAGCCTCAAGGAAAATAAAAGAGTAAATAAACATAAATAAAATTTTTCAAGATGATTCCTTTTACAAGGATGATGAGATAAATTCTCTTAAGTTCTGTTTTTCTATCACATAGATAGGCCCAGTATCTTAGGCCTTTAGATAACTAGTTAGCAAAATGACAGTACTATTCTCATGTCCCTACACTGTCTAAAATATGATTGAATCAGTCAACAATCTATTAAATGCTTATTATGTTTCAGGCACTGCATTAAGCAATGTTTAAATGAATAAAAAATTAAAATACTCCCTGACATCATAGGATTTTCATTTTAACATAAGATATCAGTCCTAGATAGAAGCCTCTCTTCTTCATATGTAGATATAGATATAGATATCGCTGCCTACATGCCAAAGACACCTCAGCAAAGGTTAGTATGAT
The DNA here is from genome assembly GCF_028583685.1 of Petaurus breviceps papuanus. Classification (NCBI taxonomy): domain Eukaryota; kingdom Metazoa; phylum Chordata; class Mammalia; order Diprotodontia; family Petauridae; genus Petaurus; species Petaurus breviceps. The sequence goes on from NW_027187309.1 coordinate 7,099,189, forward strand.
TCCTTTGGTTAGGGCTCACCTCTAGTGAATTTTAAGCTGGAATGGTGCTTGGATATTATCTAATCCAATGAAGCCATTTTCCAAATGAAGAAAGTGATCACCAGAGAGTCTAATTACTTCCTCCAAGTCAGATAGAAATATATAGAAGAGATGGGATTTTAACTTTTACTTTCATTCCAATTTTCTTTCTAATAAATCACAGTTTTCCTAAACACACCTCTTAGACAATTCTCATGGATGATTTTAGTAAACAATCAGATTGACATGATTTCAAGGTCATTTTTTCTTAAAAAAAAAAAAGAAAATTGTCAGGAACAGTTTATGTTCTACCTGTGTATGTTTGGTTTTATTCTCTGATCTCCATCACTCAGTAATTGTAATGGCAAACAAAGTGGGATTTTTTGATGTTTTTCTGTATATTATTCAATTGCCAGCTTCATTCTTACATGCCTCTGTATTAAGACAATCAGACATGTGCAAGTGGGCTCTAACCAATAAGATATGCATATATGGGCTCTAGTCAATCAAATACTGAGTAAAACTGTGTATAAAAAGAACTGAAGTTGAGAAAGCAGATGTTGAGGGAGGCAACACAGGCAATGAGAGAGCAACACAGTGCTCAAAGAGACAGTCAGCTTGAGTGGGTGGAGGGAGGAGACCTCTGAGAGCTGGGAAGAGATCTGAGAGCAGAGAGAAGACCTCTGATGGCAGAAACTTGCCGAGGGAGTCTCTAAAGCGAATAGAGTTGTAGGGTAGAAACCTGCCCATGGGAAGGAGGCTTCTTCAGCCCTTTATGAGGGCTTAAACTGAACTGAGCTGTTATTACAGAGCCTCTGACTTTGGAGGTGAATTGAGATAATGGTATTAGTGGTATGTGTCAGTATTGTTGTTGCCCTGTTAAGCTTTGTTTTCCCAGAGGCAGAAGCTGTGGGCAGGAGCCCCTGGAGCCTGGTGTTGGGCAGGAGCAGGGGGAGCTTGGAGTGGAGCAGTCCCTATGTGTTAAGACATGCAGCAGGAGTGGAGAGTTACCTATACGTGAATCCAGGAGAGAGTTGGGATTAGACTTGGAAGTCAACCTTAAGTTAAGATGAAAGAGGACTTTACTTGAAGACTTAGTATTGATTAAGGAGATTGTTCTTACAGTGACCTAGGAGTGGATGGTGTAGTATTTTCTGCTACCCCTCAAGGATATATCATACCAGGGAAGACCCTAGACTGAGACCCCCTGATTTGGGGAATGCCATGGTATATGCTGTACTATATATGTTGTGCTAGGGAGGACCCGAGCCTGGGATCCCCTGATTGTGTACACAAGTATTTTGGGGAATGCAATGATATATCTAGGTTAGAGATCAGATTTGTTGCAAATAAAACTACCCATTTCTGAGGACCCTTTAGGTATCTTGTGATGACATACTAATATTGTTTCTTCTGGTATTTCTGGTAAGTGTTCTCAAAAGTGACGCTCCACAAGCTTCTTAGTACAGCCTATTTTTTTCCACTGAACTTTAATTCAGTAAGCACAGTACCCAAAAGATAAGAATCTGCCCTCCAGGAGCTTATATTCTATGGGAAGGGGAAAAGTATGTACAAAGAAAAGTCAATACAATATTCATACAAAATAATTTTGAAAAAATCCCATTATAAATAGTGGTAAGGGGAAATCTATCTATTTTGTCAAAAATAGAGTCATTTTATATGTAACTTTAAAAGGTACCAAGGTATTTATAGATTCATTTTAATTGGACTGTATGCATATTTTCTTTGACTGCTTTTAAAGTGTGAAATTTTCACCACCTACCTTTGTTAGATTTTCCTATGTTAAGTCAACACATTTCCTTTCTTTTTTTGTGGGGAAAACATTTTTATCTTGATTATATGTTAGTGACACAACATTTTGTTATAACTAAAGAAAATACAAACAATTTACTCTTCATGTTAAGCACAGATAGCAATTCTGCAAATAATTCTCAAGGATATGAATCATAACCTAGAACCCTTCAGCGTTCAAAATATTTCTGTTAGGTAGTGTATTACTGTGAAAGAACTGAACTCTTTCATCAGTAATGATTTCCTTTATCTTTTCATTCTAAATATCACATCCTCATCTTCCTTTGGTTTTGATACACTGTTCTATAGAAAGAAAATTCCATTATAAATTTTGATTAATTGCTCCTTCAAATGTCTGGTGGTGGTGATCCCGTCTGAAATGTCTAGACACTTGTTACTTTTTTTTTACCTTACTTTATTGCTTTCAATCTCTTCTTGATGGAAACCCTGATCTCTTTTCCTTTTTATTCCATCTACTTCTAAAAATCTTCATACACCAGCATTCAATCACCCAGTTCTAGATGGACAAATGTCTCCACTATCTGCCTATAAGATATCATCAACTGGATGTATGTAATTCTAGATTGCTATTATTTTTTCCTTCCCTTGCTAAAGTTTCACAATATTACTTAATGATTATAATCTTTTTTTAACAGATGTACAAAATGCATGATGTGAATTAAAGACTGTCCATCTTCACCCAAAGAATTGGCATATAGGAGATAAAGGGAAAATGATGGATAATAGATTCCCAAAGGCCTCAGGCAGTAGCTAAAGAAGTAGACCAACAAGACAGTGGAATAATTCAGGAGCTAAAAAGAACAGAACAATTCCTAATAAAGAGAGAAAGCTTCTGTAATATCAAATTTATAAAATTGTTCCATTGCTTAAGTTCAATAAGTCACTGAAACAGAAATAGTAACAGAAAGCCTATGCCATCCAGTTGCTTAAATGTCAGTTTCAATTCTTTTTCATAAAATCACTTTCTGTCAAAGTTGAACATGTAGTACAATCTGACTAGTAGTTATCCAGTCTTTTCTTGAAGATCTGTAAAGCGAAGGAAGCCTCTCTTTCCAGACTTTGATTAATCCATTTTTGAATAGCCCTAATTGTTTGCAAGTTCTCCAGGATATCAAACTATATCTGCCTCTTGAAAGATTTATCTATTGTTCCTAGATATTGAAAAAAAAGGAGAAAAAATAAAATAAAATAAAAACCAGATCCTATTCCCCTTTCCTTGTGGTTTGAACAAATAAATAAAGAAAATGATGGAAAGGATCAAAATTATTTCATTGTTAACCATGGCTCTTTTAAAATATGAAAAGTCAAAGTCTTGACATTTGAAAACTTGATAACAGTTTAAAAATAATTATATTTCAAAATGTAGTAGTAGTAGTAGAAGGAGGAGGAGGAGGAGGAAAACAAAGGCAGAACCCACTTTAAGGCTATCTTCTTTAACCCACAGTCATACTTATCTTGGGTTATCACAAAAGGGGCTACTATCCAAAGTTCAGCGGTACACCATACATCACCACTGCTGATACTCATAAACTCCCAGTGGTGTACTTATTCTTAATGCTTAACAAGTTGACATGGTTAGTTAGGAACAATGGAATTTACTAAATTAAATTAATGAGAACAATAGCTATAAAATGTCCTTTCCCAGAACATAAATCTTTTAAAAGTTCCTACTATGTGTATTACAATACCCTAGCCTCTGGAAGAGATACAAGGCACAATTTTAGAAAAGTTTAGACAAGGCACAATACTTTAGCTCAGAGAGCTTACATTTTTGTATACTTTTGACAGCCATCTTGGAGTAGCACCTATACAAATATAGATATGTAGATGGAGATATACAAAAATCCATACATTGTGCGCAGAGGTATCTATACCATTAATTTAGAAATGCTTCAATTCCACAAGGACACGATTTCAAAAGTGTGTGTTTCTTTCACCACTGTACCTCCCATGCTGACTTTTTATCAGAAGAAAGTCTTCTTGAAATTTCAATGTCCAAAATAATCATTACCTTAATGCCAAAACAGTGATGAGTCACTTTAAAATTACCTAGACTGCTCCTCAGTAAGACTGACTTTCAACCACTGGCCTGTACCTGAAGTCGTTTTGGCTTCATAAGAGTTTCTAGTCCTTTCTTTCTATTAGAAGAGATGGTCATCAATGAATTATGATAAAGTTTTCAGGAAGCATTCAAGAAAATTAATTAAGCCTCAAATTTTGATTATGGTCCTAGTTCTTGGTATTATAGATGCAAGTGAATTAAAACAATAAGATAATCTTAACTCAAAAGGAGCTTAAATTTTAATGTGGGAAATGTGTGTGTGGGGGGGTGTAGTTAATGAATACACACACACACACATTATATATATATATATATATATATATATATATATATATGCAGTCAAATACAAGGTGAGAGAAGGCACTACCAGTTGGACAATGATGAATTGGATCATCCACAATATAGTCCTTGAATTGTATCTTAAAAAGTAAGGGTGAAACATATTCCAAAAGTAGAATGGCACAGTCATTCTGTATATGGGGAACAGAAAGGATGATTTAGTACTAGTAGAAATTTACCACTTGTAGTTAAATTTTAAGAATATTCTCTTTAATGTCTCACAGGAATTTATAGAGAGTATAGAACTAGATGCTAAATAAAGTGCCAAGTTGTCATTGGTACTCAGTGAATATAAAGAAAAAAGCATTATTTATCAGGTTGAAGAAAAGTAAGATAATGGCAAGTCCACAAAGAAAATGGAGATTCTGCCATTATTTAATGAATTTAGTTGAAGGAGCCACTATTTGGAATCATTCAGATTTCTTCTCAACTGAAAAATGGGTTTATTTCATATGGGAAAATGTTTGTCTTTGGAGAAATTAGAGAATGAAGGGGCGGGGAAGAGTGGGAAGGCTTCCTCCAATCAGTTGTGAATATAAATTTGAGCTCTAAGAATTTAGAAATCCCAGATATTCTAGAATTAGAAATCAATAGAAAAAAAAATCTAGTGTTTGCAAACTGTCTTTCCATTAAAGTAAGTTTCTTAAGGGTTAAGATCAATTTTGTGCATTTGTTTTATCCCCAGGGATTAATGTAATACCAGATCTTTTTTCCCCCCTGCTTAACTACTTATTTCCTTCAATATTTATTTCAAAAATCTGCGTAAATTAGACTAGATTAGATTAGATTCCAGAGAAATAAGAAAACAACTAGATCTCAAAAGAGATGGATTTATTACTATTTAATAATAAATTAAAGTAATGGAACATGACTGTTAATTCTTCTAAAAATCACAGGAAATAAAAAAAGAAAAACTTTCATCAATTTCTGCTTTATGTAAAAAGGCTAAATTCAATTAAAAAGAGTATCAATGTTTGAATTAAAGCAATTAACAAAGAAGTTTCAATTTTTAAGAAGAAAATTATTTGAAGGAAGGATTGATATAAATTGAGCTAAATCCTCACTTGAAAACATTAGGAAAGTTACTACCTGACAGTGATTCCTGAAGAGCAAAGGGGGAAGGCATGCTTTGGGGTAGAAAGGAGCCAGATGCTCTATGCTATGTCCCCTAGGCCAATCATGAACCATTGATTAATATCTCTGAGTTGCTTTGATGAAGGCACTATATAAATTCAAAACATAATCACTTTAAGAAATCACTAAAACAGCTTTTAGAAAATTGCTAAAACAATTAGGCTTTTTTTGGAAGGGCTGGCTTTTTGATCCAGGCAATTCTAAAGGAATTCTTCTACCACTGATGAGAATGAACAAGATTAATGAAAAAAAAAAACTATGTTAATTGAATGTAAAAACAATCAAGGTAGATGAAAAATAAAATTTAAATCACTTGTTTTCTATATCCTACTATTACACATTGTGAAGAGTTAAAAATTTGAAGGCAGGAGACAGTTGTTCAAATTTCACTGCTCCCAATTTCTGCTTGTGTGAATTTCAGCATGTGTCTAAAACAGGGGTGGGGAACCTGTACCTCTGGGACCACATGTAGAATTCTAGGCCCTCAAGAGTGGGCCTTTGAATGATTTCTATCCAATGGTTGCACTTGAGGACCTAGAGGGCTACACATAGCCTCAACACCACAGGTTCCCCACCACTGAGTCTAAAACATTCTGATCTTGTTTTATCATATATAAAACATGATCTTGTATAATATGCCCATGAATATCCCTTCTAGCTCTTAATATATAACTTCTCTTCCCTCCATCATCATATACAATATACAGATTTTCAGTTACCTCTCTTCACCGATAAGTCATAAAGATGTGTTCTAACTTGGAGGAATCAAGAAATATAAGAATTAGGGGTGGCCAGGTAGCACAGCGAGTAAGAGCACTGGCTCCAGTGTCAGGATGACCTGGGGATCGAATCCCGGGCTCAGACACTTAGCACCCACCTAGAAACACCTGCTCATGTAACCTTGAGCAAGTTACTTAAGCCCTATTGCTTTAAAAAAAAGAAATATAAGAATTCTGTAATTTGGGAAGTTTTTGTAACAAAAATTGCCCTTTGATAGTGTTATTAAAAGTTCCGACATTCTTTTTTAAAAATTCTTATTTACTTTATTTTATTTAAAAAATTTTTGTTATTAAATTTTATGTTTATTTTTAGTTTACAACATTCATTTCCACAAGATTTTGAGTTACAAATTTTCTCCCTGTCTTTTCCCTACCCACCACCCCAGAACAGTGATCCCACTGAATAAACCCTACCCCAATCTGCTCTCTCCAATATCCTCCCCCATTCCCCATCCAACTTTCCAGTGGGGCAAGATGGATCTCCATATCCTAGTGCCTGTATATCTTATTTCCCAGTGCATGTAAAATAATAATAATTATAATTATAATTTTAAAAAACATTTGATTTTAAAACTTTGAATTCCAGACTCTTTCCCTTCTTCCCTGGTCTCCCACCCTTTTCGGTAAGATAAGCAATTCAATACAGGCTGTACATGTGTAGTTACACAAAACATTTCCATAGTGGATATATTGTGAAAGATTAACTATATTTCCCTCCATCCTATCCCACCCCCCACTTGTTCTATTTTCTACTTTGACCCTGTCTCTTTTCAAAAGTGTATGCTTCTAACTACCCTCCCCCCAATCTGCCCTACATTCCATCATCCTCCCTCTTATTCCCTTCCTCCCTACTTTCCTGTAGGGTAAGATACCCAAGTTAGTGTGTATGTTATTCCCTCCTTAAGCCAATTTCAATGAGAGTAAGATTGACTCATTCCCTTTTGCTTCCTGTTCTTCCCCTCCATTTAAACAGTTTTCCCTTGCCTCTTTTATATGAGATAATGTATTTACCCTATTCTGTCTCTCCCTATCTCCTCTCATATTTCTCTCTCACCTCTTAGTTTTATTTTTTAATAACATCCCTTTCTATTAAATTAATCCTGTGCCCTCTGTCTATGTATACATGTGTGTGTGTATATATATGTACACATATATACACACAATCACATATGTATTCAAAAGCACATATACACTCCTATATAGTCATATATGTATACATATATAGACATTTATATTCCCTTCAACTATCCTCATATTGAGAAAAGTTTCATATGTTACAATTATCATTTTTCCATGCAGAAATGTAAATAGTTCAACTTTGATAAGTTCCTTTTGATTTCTCTTCCCTGTTTACCTTCTCATGCTTCTCTTACTTCTTCTATTTGAATGTCAAATTTTCTATTCAACTCTGTTTTTTTTTCATCAAGAATGCTTGAAAGTCCTCCATTTAGTTGAATGACCATATTTTCCCCTGAAACATTATGCTCAGTTTTGCTGGGTAGGTGATTCTTGGTTTTAATCTTAGCTCTTTTGACTTCCAGAATATCATATTCCAAGCCCTGCAATCCTTTAATGTAGAAGCTACTAGATCTTGTGTTATCCTGATTGTGTTTCCACAATATTCAAATTGTTTCTTCTTGGCTGCTTATATTTTCTCCTTGATCTGGGAACTTCAGAAGCTGGCTATAATATTCCTAGGAGTTTTCTTTTGGAGATGTTTTTCAAGAGGTGAGTTGTAAATTCTTTCAATTTCTATTTTGCCCTCTGGTTCTAGAATATCAGGAAAATTTTCCTTGATAATTTCTTGAAGGATGATTTCTAGGTTCTTTTTTTGATCATGACTTTCAGGTAATACAATAATTTTTAAAAAATATCTCTCCTGGATCTATTTTCCAGGTCAGTGGGTTTTCCAATGAGATATTTCACATTGCCTTCTACTTTTTTCATTTGTTTGGATCTGTTTAATAGTATCTTGATTTCTCATGAAGTTACTAGCTTCCATTTGCTCAAATATAATTCTAAAGGAATGATTCTCTTCAGTGAGCATTTGAAATTCTTTTTCCATCTGGCAAATTCAGCTTTTTAAGGAATTCTTCTCCTCATTGGCTTTTTGGGCCTCTTTTGCCATTTGAGTTAGTCCATTTTTTAAGAACATTATTTCCTTCAGTCAGGTTTTTGACACTCATTTCATGATTTTCTTGCATTATTCTCATTTTTCTTTCCCATTTTCCCCCCACTTTTCTTACTTGGTTTTCAAAACCCTTCTTGAGCTCCTCTATGACCTGTAATCAATTCATATTTTTCTTGGAAACTTTTGGTGCAGGAGTTCTGACTTTGTTGTCTCCCTCTCATTCCATGCTTTGATCCTTTTTGTCCACAAAAAAAAGGAATCTAAGATTTGACTGCTGTGCTTGCTTTGCTTCCTTTGCTTGCTCATTTTTCCACTCAGTTACTTGACTTTTGAGCTTTTTGCTACAGTAGAACTCTGCCTCCAGAGAGCAGAGCTTTGTCCGAAATTGCTGGGTTTTTGCAGCTGCCAGAACTATTAGTTCGTGCCCTCTCAGAAGCCTCCACAGGCTCTGGCACCTGGTCACACACCCCAGGACTTCTACCCAAGAAAGTGTTCCAGATCCAAAGAGATTAAAGGAAAAGCAATTACCCCTCAGAATGGTCACCTTGTCCCCCTATGATCTGCAGGCCCAGAGCTCTGAAGCAGCCACATCATGACACCTGAAAGTCATGATGTGGCAGCAGCTACACAGCCATCACACTTCAGCCACTTCTCACTACAGGGCAGAGGCTGGACTGCACCATCCCCACCCTCCCACCCTCCCAGTTCCAACAGAGTTCTACACTGACCTTTTACTTTGTTTTTGGCATTTATAGGTTGATAATTCTGGAAACCACCACAGCTGCTGGTGATCCACTCTCCCAAGGTCTATCCCAGCTCCTGCTGGTCAGGGCTGCCCTGGGGCTAAAACCACAGGCTAATATGAGGCTAGGCTCAGCTCCCCAAACACTAAGATGGACTCTTTCTGCCAGCCTGCTGGGCTGCCTTCAGTGGGAGATTTGTTTCTCTCTGTCACTTTGTGGGTTCTTTATCTCTAAAATTTGTTTAGAGTAATATTTTATAGTTATTGATATAGTTCATGGAGTTTTCCTGCTTCTATGCCACCATTTTGGCTCTGTCCCCCAAATTTCCTACTTTCAAAGAATTTTATTTCATGGTCTGTTTAACATATTTTACGATTATTATTTATTACTCTAAAATCTTTTATAGCATAATCTATGATAGCATGGGTGGAAGACCTGGAGTAAAATAAAATAACCACTATTCAAGTTCTATTTGTGAATGACTAAATTTAGTGTTGTGTGGATGTTGTGGAAGACTTCTGTTCAAATTTATAACTCTGAGCTCCCGGTCTACTGTATCTTTCAGGAGCTGATAATTATTCTCTATTTTTCTCAATTCATTTTCCTCCACTACAAACCACCTTTTAAGAATTCCCAATTTATTTTTCAATTGGAAACATATATACTCCATTCATAGTTCATACTGGGCTTCTGAAAAAGGAAGCAATTGGCTACTACTTTTGTTTTCATATTCTGTTTTCTAGCTGAACTAGTTCTCTTTCCAGTCAATGTTTTTATCTTGTCCTTCTGCTTCTCTATGATTTTGCTCAAACTAACAATCTCACCCTTCAAACTCCATACCTGATGAGCTCTCCCCTTCTGTACTACTATTTTCAAGTATTGAAATCCATCCTTTCCTTAATGGTTCCATTAAGATGGGGGTTCACTCCTCCAGGAAGCCTTCCTCACCACTTCCAAACTTCACCCCAACCCCTTCCCTAAAGTAAGAAAATAACCACAACTTCCTAAAACCTTGCTTAGGGTTTTCCTATGAGCTTATCTCACTCTTCCTTGTATTATAGCTATTTGCATGTTTCCCCTGTACCCCTCCTACTCCTTTAGGTAATGGTCTTTAAGAGCATAAACTATGTCCTATTCATCTCATATTCCCACTGTCCAACAATGTACCTTGTCAACAGCAGGCTTACAATAAACATTGAATTTGAATTGTCCTAATACTTTTGTTCTTCTCTTGCTATTATTTTGTGTGTATATGTTTGAGTATTTGTTGGCATTGAAAGGGAGTTCTTTTTCTAACGTTTCAGCATCATATCTGGGTGTTCAATCAATTGGAATCTGGCCTGAGTTGAATACGAGGTTATATTTGCCCAAGACTGTGATTATGTTGGTCTCAGATGTATATAAAACATTGCCAGCCACATTAGCCAAAGGATGGTGACTCAGGCACCATCAACTGCACATACTCACAAAAGGGTTCATTTTTTCCCCTCCTTTCAATGTGATTTATCCAGGCAGCTTCAATAGTCTCACAAATACTTTTCATCCCTCAGGATAGTATCTGTCCTCACAAATTTTAAAATGAAGCATGCTCCATAATGTTTCTGTTTAGCTGTTAATAGCCCTCTTTTATCTCACAGTGCTTTTCTACATGGGTCAAAAAGTATTTTCTGTTCATTTTCTCACTCACTAGTTATCAGTTGGAAGGAGTGAATGACAAAGTTATAGGGAAGCATTCCTGCCCCAGTCTTTCAAGTTACATTGAAATCCACCAGACAGACCTGCTGAAGCTGCCTCCAACCTGCTGACTGAGGCACCTTTCCTAAGTGTAGAGCAGTGCCTCATCCAGGATGTCAGCTATTTCATTCTCAGCTCATCTTATTGGCCTTTCATGCTTTATCTAGGATCCTGTAAAGCCAATATCAAGGGCAGCCACTGGGATCTTTATTGGGTACATCAAAAATTTTCATCAACATTAGACTTTTCTGTTACTAATGGACCTTCTGATGGATTTAGACTTTGTAGAGAGGTTACAATCTGGAACAATTCTTCCATCCTGCTGAGAGCTTCAATCTGCCAGGTCTGAATCTGACTTAGAGGAAAGAATTGGCATACTGAAGTTCTAAAAAGTTCTTCATCCTCCTTTACTCCCCCCATTGACTACAGAAGATTGTCTGTGGAGATCAGGTTGGGCAGCCAGGAACTCCTCATGAACCATAGGCATACACACTCTCAGCAGACACACTACCCCTAATGTGTCCCTGGATGAAAGGATTCTACCACCAGGCTTCATAGCCCATGTGTACCTGCAGCAACAAAGGCCCACAAAAGGGCAGTTGGGGTTTGACTTAGGAGAAGAAAAACTACACAACTACCAAAAATAAAATGGATGAAATGACTTTTAAAAGAAATAACCAAAAAAAGGTTTTTGAAGAAGTGTTTTCAGGGAGTATTTGTAGGTGAACTAGTATGGAATCATGTCCAGAGAGAAATCCAGTTCAGTGTTTGTTAAGAGACACAAAAGCATGATAAATCATGTTTTACCATACTTTTTTAAGGAATTCTGACAGAACAAAGCCTTCAGATGAAGGGTCGTGGAGAAGGGCACTACGAATAATGTTTTTAAGAGGAAATAAACAAGGAAAATCCTGGAAATTGCCCAAAATTCATGGTTGTAATTCTGCACAAAAAGTGACTAAATGGTCTACACTCTGATTCAGAAATTAAGTTACTGGATATATATCACTAAGTCAAAGACAGAAGTAAAAGTTGAATATATACTGAAATATTAATAGCAGCATTTGGTGATAATAAAGGATTAGAAAGAAAGATACCTATCAACTGGGATACAACTGAATAAACTGAAGCACAGGACTCTGATGGTATATTACCATACATTAGGAAAGGTTGAAGAAAAATAATTCAAAAAAGCTTGAAGAGATGCCAAAGGAAGTAGGTAAAACCAAAAAGACTATTTTTTCAAAGATTACAAATACGTAAATTTTAAAAAAACCTTAAAAAGAAGCCAAACTCCGAGTAACTGAAAAACTAATAACAGATGATGAAATATGCTTTCCTCCTATTAGCCAAGAGGTCTACTCAAGTAGAATGTTGTATAAATTGATATGCTGTGTTACCATATAAAGTATTTTTGCCTGTCTTTTCTCATTACAAAGGAATGCTCAACGTTTAGGATTGGGGGGAGGAAGTTATTTCCAGAAATTATTATGATGCAAAAACAAAATTCATCAGTAAAATATTAGAAAAAATAATAACACAGATAAATAAATAATCAACAAGCATTTAAGTGTATACTTTATGTTAAATACCTACTATGTGCCCTTAGGCACAAGAGATAAAAAGAAAATATAAAAATCCCTCCCTTCAAAGAACAAATTAATTATGGGGAGAAAAAATATTATGAACCCAATATAAAGGAAAATAATATGAGGGAGGATAAGAAAAGGAGTCGAAATTTGAGGGGTCAGCAGAAAAACCCCCACATTTGTATGCACAACCTTGAAATATAGTAGAGAGTAAAAGACTAGATTTGACAGGGAAAGACATTTTCTGAATGTTTACTCTACTAGTCATACTATCATTCTTGGGATGTTACTATCCTCACTCCTGAAATGAAGCTAGACTAAAAAAACCCTTACCTTGTTTCCAGTTCTGAATCTATGATACCATGTTATTGCGCAGATCTTCAGAAACATTGAGGAGATTCATTAAGTAGATTAAAGGAAGCAAGAGAACCACAGACACTGATTGATTATTTATATACTTCTATTTGGTAGGGAGAGGGTACTGTTGTATATGGGGGAAAGGCTGAGTTAGAGGAAAAAAATCTCTAAAAGGATTTTTTAAAATTCATTTTGAGTCATATAGTAGGTACTTAAAAATTATTGTTTGATATTTTTTCACCACAAGAGCTTTTGGGTAAATTGCAGCTTTTTTTTTTTTTTACTTTACACTTTCTCAATGTTTTCTTCTTCAATATAGTAATAATTATAGTGTACTCACATATAAAGAACAGTAAATCTTACAGAATAAACTTCTCAATCCCCTTCTCTGTTGTATTAGAGTATTACAACTACAATTATCCCATTTTCATAGGTAGAGAAGCCATTAACTTGACCAGGTTGGCACAATAGTTTGGCAGGACAAAGTGGAAAGCCAAGTTCCTCTCTCTAAACATATAGAGGAATCCAGTTTAGTGTTTGGTAAGAGATTAAAAAGAGAAATCATTATGCTGTTTACCAAACTTTTTGAAGGAATTTTGATTGAACAAAGCCTTCAGTTGGAGGGTAGGGTGGAGAGGGGCACTGCAAATAATGTTTTTAAGAATAAATAATCAAGAAGAATCCTAGAAAGTAGAAAAAAAATATATATTATATCTTGCTAAGCCAGTCTGACATTTAAACCACACATGGATTAAGAATGTTAAAAGTACCTAATATCTTATTACATTAATCATATTTATTCAGTATTGTTTATTAAAAGATTGACTTTCTATGTTGAACAAACCAGTTGAGCAAACATAATTGTAGAGCTCTGATTTGAGGGTCACATTTTTTATTCCAACATTTATTTTCTTCATTTTTGTCAAAGTTCACTAGTAATTAGCTAGAATAGTTTCATCAGAAATATTATACCAATTTATAGATGTGAGTTAGATGTAAATTAATCTGAAACTGACTGTGGCTACCACTAAAAAAGGAATTTGAAGGATATAAAAGAAAAAAAAATAGTACACCTAATATACCAAGTTATAATCTTCAGATAAGGACATTTCTTCCTAGAACACTCTCAGTGTTTTGAGAAGTCCATTAATTTTTCCTTAGCCCTCAAGTATTATTCAGTGTATTGATTCAGTGACTGGTCATATAGGGCCCAAAGGAAACTGGGTGGTATAATAGAAAATGAATTGTACTGGGGGTTGGGACACTTGGTATCCATGAGTATAACAAGATTTGGAACTTTTAAGGAATCTTGGAGACCAACTTCAACTCCCTTATTTTACATAAGGGGGAAATGAAGACTAGCTCTAGAGGAGAAAGTGAGACTGATGACCTTGCATAGCCCTCCAACACTCAAATCAAAATCAACTGCAAGTCATGTCATCATTTTCCTGGTGGTGGTATTGGTCCTTAGTGAAGGAAATAGCAAACCACTCCTGTATCTCTGCCAAGAAAGCCCCAAATGGGGTCACAAAGAGTCACATATGACAGAACAACAATACCATGCAAGAGAAGGCTTCCACTGAATTATCTCAAAATTGCACCTTGCCCATGAATTTATAAATGTATGTAAGTTTGGAATAGTTGAAATAATTTTAAAACAAAATTGTAAGTTGATAGATCGATGACAAATCATCCTGTAAGATAATGATGTTTCCAAAATAGTTTTAAAGATATGGTTAAAGTATTTTAATAAATAATTATTGGCTTCTGGAAGACAGATATGTTCTTTATTTATACCTGGACTAATGCATTAGAAATGATTTCTAAATCTTCCACTTTACTTTCAGATCAGAAACATTTTCTTCACCAAACATCTGAAATTTGATCATCTTAGGTGATCTCCTTCAACTTCCTACAACCTCCTGTAGCTCTTTTGTAACCCTGATAGATTTCCGTCTGACTTCTGCTTGAGCACCAAGCTATTAAAAAACAGAATAGGAGGCTTTGTAGTATGGTGACATTACTAATAGGTTGTAACTTATTTCACATATTGAACCCAGATCTCCTTCATTATAACATCCACTTGATAATCTTAGATCTAGAAGTATGCAAAATTGGGCTCCTGCCTAATCCACGTGAAGACCTATTAGTGCTCCTAAATGCTCCCCCCACCCCTTCTCTAATTAGTCAACATTTGTCTTTTTGTCCACTGCTACAAAGGAGAAGAGAAATAGACATTACTCAAATAGGAAGAATTAAGTGGGCAGACAAAAAGGGACAGGCATTGGCAAAGAAATGATGGTACCAAAGTCCCATTTTATTTGTTGATTTTGTGAAGAGATTAAGGTTTTACACTCTCATGGTGAAACCACATGAGATGAATAATTCTGATTTATAAAGAGTTTTATATATCTAGCAATAAGCATAGGATCACAAAATGTTAGAGCTGGAAGGGCATTTAAGAACTATTTAAATGCATCATACGGTTGTGGAAACAACCTTCAAGAATTTAAATGAATTCCCCAAATCATCCTACTAGGTTGTATGAAATTATAATATCATAAAGCTAGAGTTTAAAAGTACCTCAGAGGTTTTGTAGTGTATCTTTACCATTTTGCAGATGAGAAGACTGAGTCTCAGAGAATTTAAAGTGAGTTGACTGATGTTGCTTTGGTAATATACTTCAGAGGCAAGATTGGAACTCAGGTTTTCTGACTCCAGAGCCAGTGACCTTTCCATTGTATCATACTGAAACAAATTCCCTTCTTCTACATAATTTACTTTTCTTGGGTCCTGTATTAAATCTAAGTCTACTTAAATTAACTTCAGGTAGTCACATATATAAGATGTTCTTCAATAAAATTCTTGAAATATATGTATACAATAATCTTTGTTGAAAATTAATTTATTTTAATGATGTTATGTTTTAAGCTTTTGAAAGTTTTAGATGATATCTGAATTTCTTCCAAAAGAAATGGCACCCATGCTATCCTTAGCCTAGTGTACTGTCATTCTAGATTCAAGAACAGTTAAATCTTTTTATTGCATGGCAGTTTTATACCTTTGGTGATCATTCAAGTATTCTCATCTGAGTAACTCATTCAAATGATGTAAAGAAAACAATATGGCCATAAAGAGTAACTAAGAGTTGAAAAATATAGAAAACTTTCTATTAATAAGGTTCATATCTTATTTGACTAGGCAAAAAGAGCACAGAATATAGACTTAGACCTTTAAGGTAGATTAAAAGTCATCTAGCATCACTTATTCATTTTAGAAAAGAGAAAAGAGGCTCAGGAAACTTATAGATTTCTTCAAAGTCATAAACAGATAGTAAGCATCAGAGCAGCACTTGAAATCCAAGTCTTCTTATTAAATGTTTCCATACTATTTTCCATGGTAACCACCCAAGACCAAACATAGTATGAGGGACTAATCAAAAATAATGTAAGGGACAAAGCACAAAATATAAAATTATGCACAGAAATGAGGTTGTATTTCATTTTCTTGGTACATATAAAGACAAAATGATTGATGAGGTAGAAGATGTTAGCAACTGGGGAGAGGAATGCTGTGGGATACAGATAGCCTCTCTAAATGAGGCAACACTTGAACTTTTAAGGAAGGTAAGATAGATTTCTGAGAATTAGAAGTGAGGACAGACTGTATTCCAAGCTCATCATATGTAGGGATTGTCTAATCCTATATAGTTGTATCCCTAAAGGTATTGACCATATAGTAGACACATACAAATAAATATGAAAGTATATACTAATAGTGTATAGAAACTGTTGCAACAGAGTAGAAGCTTAATACATGTTCAATTAAAAATGAATGAAATGGCACCTATTATGATGATTTTATTACTTCTATGCTCCCCCTTTTCATAAATGCTGAATGATTTGTTATCTATACTGTCTCATTTTGAAGACAATCATGTATTACTTGGTATTGTGGCAATTAAGTGATACAATAGATAGAGCACTGGGCCTGGAGTCAGGAAGACTTGAGTTTATATTTTTTCTTTGGCCTCAGAAATTATTAACTATATGATTCTAGGCAAGTCACATAGCCTCTGTTTGCCTCAATTTTGTTAACTATGTAATGGGAACAAAAATAGCACCTTTTTTCCAGGATTTTTTTAATGTTCAAATGAGATAATTTTAAAATGCTGAGCACAGTGCCTGGCACATATTAGACAACAAATTGTTTCCTTCCTTCCTTTTTCCCTCCCTTCTTTTCCCCTTTTTTCATTATGCCTTCCTATTCTTAAGAAACTTTTTTCTGTATATAATTCTTATCACCCAATGTAGACTTACTTCTATGAGAACAAGAATGGTATCTTATGTTTCTGTGTATTCCCACAGATTTAGGGTGTGGTTTAGTATATGATGACAGTAAATGTTGATTATTCAAATGGACATTAGAATAAAACAGAAATGAAGAATCATTATAAAAATTAAAGATGGAACAGAAAATAATATCCATCCAATAAGTAAATTTTGTTTCTTCTTCACAATATTCCTCTTTTCTAAAAGCCCATTTGAGATTCCAATAGACTGCCTATGTACTTTTTTTTTACTTACTTGCTCATTTATAGTAGTATTGTGGTTCCCTGATCTTGGCAAGGGAGTTTTAATTAGGTTTTATCTTCAAATGTTTCATTCTTTAGTCATAAATGCTATATTGCCTAAATGTGTACAATGCCCATTTTAAATAAATCTTCAAAAGCAAAGTAAAAATGACTTTTCTAGTATATGTAACATGCAAACTACAAACAAGATTCTCTCTCCCTCCCTTCCTCTGTCTCTTTCCTTTCCTCTCTCCATATATCTTTCTCCCTTCTTTTTCTTCCTTCTCTCCTCTCAAAAAAAAAAGTCATTCAACTACAATATTGCAGTTGGAGTCCAAAACTGGGAACTCTAAACATGGCTGAATTCCAGTCCTGCTATTCCCTTGTTGTTTGATCCAAGGCAATTAGTTTTCATTCTTTCAACATTGTTTTCCTCTTTGTTAATTAGGGATAATCATCCTTATTTTACAGATAGGGAAACTGAGACAGAAATGATGAAGTGACTCATCTGATGTAATACAGCCAAGTGTCTGAGGCAGGATACTAATTCAGTTTTTTCCCCCTAATTTTGAGTCTAGCATCCTCTACACCACCAATTATCTACCCTTATAATAATAGAGGTTGAAGAATGTTGAAGGTTGCTTTCACTTTCTGTTATAATCATTGCTCTATTTCTCCTAATTCAAGTATTCTTTACCTCTTTCCTAAATTTTTACTAATGTCAAAAAGTAAAATCTGTCTTGTAACTCTTCCAGCTGTTGAGATGTGATACAGAAATAACCTTGGAATCAGCATTTAATTAGGCATCAAAGGACATTGGTTTAGCATAGTGCTTGGCACACAGTAAGCACTTAATAAATATTTCTTCACTGATGGCTTCACTGGATATGAATCCTGGATCATTATTTTTTGCGTGCCCTTTCATAGCTAGAAAAAGAAATCAGCAAAATGTGTTTATGTTCAAAATTGCTTCCTGTAATCCTTTGATTTATTCTATATAATATTGTCAAGTTATTCAACTTAATGCACAGGTCTAATCATGTCATTTCCCCACTCTCTTTCCTGTGGTGGCACCCCATTGACCAATGGATGAATGTTCCTACTCCTTAGTCTGCCATTTACAGTGTTCTATAATTTGTTTACAATCCAATTTTTCCACATTATTCTCCATGAATATCCTTTACACACACTATGCTCCTGACTAACTGTATTAGTCCATATTTCTGAAAGGGATGTTCCTTCGCTTTGAATAAGTATTCCTGTAGTGTATTTCATTTCCTATCTTTTCCTACAGAAAACCTACTGAACCGTTAAGACTCAATTCACATTCTACTTCTTTGTAACGTTTCTTAGTCCTCTCCTGACCCAATTATCCAAACTTTTCTCTTCTTTTTGAACTTTCGTAGAATTTTCTTCCTTTTCCTCCTTGCCCCATTACCTTTCTCTCAGCCTCATTTTCTTAACCTGTAAAATGGGGATTATAGGAGTGCCTATTTCACTGGGTTGTTTAATGTGTTTTGGAAACCTTAAAGTATGATATGAATATTAGCCATTGTGGTTGTTACTTTTATTGTCCATACTCTGTCTAATAATAGAGAGGGGAAAAAAGAGTTTTTTGAGTATATTTTTTAAAATTTTTAAAGTTTCTCAAGATTGACTAGAGGCATTGAGACATTGAAGTGACTTCCCCAGAGTTACAGCCAGTACATTCAAGAAGCAGATTATCTTGGATCTGAGGTAATTATTATACCCACTACTATGTGCTGCATCTCACTATGTATGTTATTATTTCCATTTTATTGATATAGAAACAGACCATATAGATTATAAGACTTGCCCATGGAACACAACTAGGAAAGGTCAAAAGCAGTATCTGAATGAATCAAGGTAAGTTTCAACAATCTCGTTTTTGCATCTCACTGATACCCTGACATCATCATCCATCGGCAGACATTAAGTCTGTTCTCAAATCGACATCAATTACTCAATTCTCTTTTTTCAAATACTTCTCCATCATATTCCTGGTGGAACAAAAAAGGGGAGAGTAATTATTCCACCCGTCCTATATTAATGGCACCAATAAGGAACAAAGATGAGAAAAGCTCAGAGAGCATCTGCCCCTTGTAATGATGACAATCAACTTCCAGAATAACATCTTAAACATGAATCAAGAACAAGGAAGGCTGTCTGCTGAGTGGTTCAGTGTGGATTTCAAGTCTCTGTGGAGGATCCAGGTGTTTTACTTAAAGAAAACAGTAATATAGGCAGCACTGTGACAATTGTGTAAATTTAACTAAAATAGATGTTCTGTCTATTTATGTTTACTTTCTGCTTGAAAGGTTAATTCAGAAGATTCAACCTAAGATTTCTACATTTACAAGCCTATACTTAGCAACAATTTATAGCATTTTGAAACAACAAATTAAAGTGAAATCTCAAAATACACATTCTGAATTAGAGATACTGGTGGACAAAATTATGCTCCACCAAAGGTATTTCTGCTCTCCCTGGCTTCAGATTATGTTGTATAACTTTGATTTTTTTTTCTCATTTATCTCTATACATGTTCCCTCACTCCAGTAAAATTTAAACTAGAGGGGTTACATATTTTTAGTCTTTGTAATCCCAACTCCATGAATAGTACCTTGAACATGAACTTTTTTGATTTGTGACTTATTAAGTGTAGGGAAACTATGGAAATTCTTTCAAATAATGCAGAGTGACAATTTGTAATTTACAGTCAGAGAGTTGCTTGGTGATCTAAGAGGTTTAAGTGACTTAACCATGGGAACAAAGCAAGTATTTGGCAGAATAGTACTTAAACACTGATCTTTCTGATACTGATCTATTCAATTTGAGAGTTATCCACTCCACACTTCTACTCGCCTTGTGTGAGTTGGGTTGTTTTTTTTTTTAATTAAAAAAAACCTGTAATTTGTTTATTTATCTGGGTGGCACTGTGGTTACAGCTCTAGAATTGGAGTCTGGAAGACCTGAGTTCAAAGTCAACCTGATACACTAACTAGCCACGTTACCCTTGTCGAGTCAATCACCTCCTGCCCACTTCCATTTTCTCATCTCCACAATGAAATAATAAGATTTATATCCAATGATTGATGTGAGGGGTAAAAATCCAAAACCAAAACCAAGGTATTTGTAAAGCACTTTGAAAACTTTAAAGTACTACAGAAATGCTAGATATAATTTATTGAGTTACCTATTCATTTGTTCATTCATTCATGTGTCTATTTACTTATTTATCCTTTTTCCTTTCTCCTATCCATTCATTTATTCATTCATATGCTTTTTCCATTCATTTGTTTGTTCATATATTTATCTCTTTCTATCTATCTTCATCTATCTATGCTTAGGTCATCTATTTCATTGTGTAGGGAACTCTTAAGCAGAAATAATGGCATGATGTATCTAAATTACAGGTATCAAAGTCAATTTTGTAAAATCCCTTCATCTTGTTCCTTGTCCTTCTTTACCTCAGGATCCAAACCACTTTTATGGCACCAAGAGTGATGCAACACTCAAAACTCTTACTCACAGATGCTACAATGTCTCCCCCACACCACAGAATGTCTTTCTGATAAACATTAGACGGCTTAAATGTACCTGGAAAGTCCGGTTCTTTATCCCTATGTATAAAATCCCATCTCCTTGACCCCATTATGGCCTATGTTTGCATATATTTTGAATAATTGCTATTTGTTGAACCTCATAATGAAGCTGTTTCATTTCCCTCCAACTTTGGGGTCTAGATTTGACCCTATAATAACATGTTCTTAAAGAGTCAGAAAGCCAGTATGTAGCGGAGCCTTTTGAGTTGAGGGCTTCTTCTTCCCAGTCTCCCTTAAGAGTTTCAGTTTCATAGCACTAGTTTTCTATTCAAACAAGGTATCCTAGAAAGAATTTGAACTAAACATGTTTAAAACAGAACTCACAGACTATCCCCCCTAACCTATTCTTTTACTATTTTTGTGTGCTCCTTTCTCCTAGATTAATAATTAATTGTTATTATTTAATAATATATCTCACACACCACAGATTCAACCAGGCCCAGTGGTCTTAACATTTCTTTCACCATATCCCTTAATTCCTATCTTTTCTTTTTATTGATACAAACATAACCTTAGTTCAAACCCTTATCATATCTCACTTACAAAATTGTTTTGACCTCCTAAATGGCCTCTTGGCCTCAAGTCTCTTTCTAGTCCAATTCATTCTCCACACAGCTACCAAAATGATTTTCCTCAAACACAGATATTATTATGCTACTACTCTACTCAATAAACTTCATTGCCTCCCTATTGCCTCTAGGGAAAAAAAAAGCAAACTACTCTTTTTAGGTTTTGAAAGGCCTTCACAACCAGAGCTCTATGTCTGATGATCAGTGTGTTATTCTTCATTCACAGACTATAGCCCAGGAAAAATGACCTTCACTCTATTTCACACACATAATACTCTATCCTCTCATCTCTGTGTCTTTATACTTGCTGTCCCATACACATGAAACATACTCACCTCTTACCCCTGGTTCATAGACTTACAAGAGCAGGTTAACACATTTTTCTACAAGAATTCATTCCTGATTCTACCAACTTCTGATGATGACTTTTCCAAATGACCCTCTATTTTTCTCATATTCACTCTGAACATATATACATTCCCCGTGTACATGTGGTCTATCCCTGATAAAATGGAGAAACCTTGAAACTACTTGAAGTTTTGTATTTATATTCACAAAACCTCTTATACTGCCTTGCCTTACCCCAACCAAAAAAAGAAAAAACAAAACTATAATAAATTCCAAATACCATCCTGAAATAATAAATGCAGATATAAATTAAATTTTTAAAATCATAACTATACTAGTTTTGCTAAAGATACAATTTTGAATTATATTGAGACACTATAATACATAGTGAGTTTATGACATTTACATGGATGTCATGAAATTTTTCATTTTAATTTAATCAACATCAAAATTCAAAATTATCCTATTTTACTGTCATATAAGTTATAAATAAAGACAGCTAGACAAGGCCCATTATATTTCCATGGTATGTTGCTATTCATCCTTAAACCCCTTTGTAGGAGACATATTTATTTTTATAGGATTTATGTTATCCAAATGCAAGTCTTTTTACTAATAGCACTAGTTATTCATCATAGAAAAAGCTAAAATAGGTATATTGGTTTCATTCTAGGTGAAATAAAATCATGACATTATCTCAAAACTTTATTTGGGCTAATAAAAATCAAATTCCTCAATAAAAGCCTGTATTTATTTGTATATGTGTGTCTTTCTGTATGTGTGTGACCAGATGGCAATTTCCTTGGGGGAAAAAAAGATCTAGGGGTTTTAGTTATACTGGAAGCTCAATGAGACAATAGTACTTTATATAACAACAAAAATGAAAACAATAGCTAGCATTTACATAGTACCTACTCTATTTCAGGTACTGTACTAAGGGTTTTACATATATTTTCATCAGTACTACCATGAGAGATAAATACTATTATCATCCTTTTTTTCAGTTGAGAAAATTGAGACAGAGATTAAGTGATTTTCCCAAAGTCACACAACTAGTAATTATCTGAGGCCAAATTTGAACTCAGGTCTTCCTGACTCCTGAACCAGCTATCAATTGTACCATCTCTTCCTCTAAGTACCGTATTTTTTGTGTGATTACTGTTAAGCTCATAATAAAAGAGAAATTTTACATTTTTAAGAGAAAGTTTGTATAGCCTTTGACAATATTGAGAGTCAATGTCCAAGACAAGGGATACCATAGTAATACTCTACTCTGTCATTGTCAAAACATATCCAGAATAACATGCTCAGTTCTGGTTGCTACATTTTCAGAAGGATATGAGTATTCTGTAAATTATCTTAAAAGTGAGCAACCAGGATGGTCGCAAAATCATAATTTAAAATTTCAAGGGTTCATCTAATCTAAGTTCCTTATTTAGGTGAGGAAATTGAGACCCAGGAAGGGCAAATAATTTGCCCAGATTCACACAGGAAGTAAGTAGCAGAGTAAGGATTTGAATTTAGCTATCCTAATTCCAAATCCAGTTCTCCTCCCATTGAACTAACATACAAGGCCTCAAAATTATTTCATATGAAAATTTATAATGGGAACTGGGAATGATAAGGAAAGAGTAGATAAGAACACGGGGTGAGGGGTCTTAAGTCTAGGGAAAAGGTATTCAATTTGCTCAAAACTGAATTTGGAATCATCAGTGTAGGAATAATTGTTTGTAGGAGTCATTATTTATAGCTGGATTTATGTAGTTATTATGGGTATCTTAGAAGGTAGAATTCAAAATGTTTTATATATTTTGTAGTAATTTCAAATGAAATTTCTTTTTTCTATTCTCTTTTTACTTGGTTTTTATTGATATTATACAGAAAATTGAAAGAGATAAGTTTAATTTCTTATTTTACAAATATTGAATTTGAGGTGAGACAGGGGATATCTCAGATCTTTAGATGGTCACCAATGTATAATAGTTAGAAAAATGTTATGGCTGACAACAAAGAAATGGTTGTCATCTCTCTGAAGATAAGCATTGTCACTTGCAAAAATAGAAATATATCCCTCAAAAAACTGTTATGAAGATCAAATAAGATAATCTATAAATAGCACTTCACAAATCTTAAAGGAAGATCTGCATAAATGTGATTTTATTTGTTGTGGTTCTCATTGTTTAGAAAACCCACTGGAGCTGACAACTACACCACTGGAGAACTTTGAGAAGATAATTTTACAACAATAGTTTACAAACAAATTTTATTAACACAATTTACAAGAAGTTATAGACAGAGTGGGTAATGAGTAAGTAGAAGAATTATAGTGAGAAAAGATAGCTTACCAAATTTTAACAGTAAAGGATAAGAAAGAAGATGATATCTAAATAAGAGAAAATATTCAAAAGAAGGACTTTTAAGGGATAAAGATGAATATATTTTTATAATATGCAGACAATAGAGAAAGTTTGAAGATTCTTGTAAAGCCAAGCACAAGCAGCTTTCCAGAGGACTGATGCTGTGAACAGCTTCAAGGTTCTGATTACATAGCATAATGAACTCTCAATTTATTCGGCAGTAACTTCAAGCAAAATGTTCACAGAAATCAAAGTACAGTGTTCACAATGTTATGACATAACAACTTATCACTAAAATGGCCACATAGTTTTCACCAAAGTGGCCACATAGTTTTCAACAAAGTACATTCATTTAGTAACTCAATCATTTATTCAATCATCCTTAAGGAGGCTTGTCTCCTTAAGGAAGGGACACAAAGTACAAAGGTCAAAGTTCTCTACCCATAGGTCACATTGTCTTAATTCCTCAGTCAAAAAGTCTTCTCTCTTCTTTTTCTTCTTGCTTTTTTTTTGGAGGGCAATTGGGGTTAAGTGATTTGCCCAAGGTCACACAGCTAGTTTTTGTGTTAAGTGAATGAGGCCAGATTTTAACTCAGGTGCTCCTGACTCTAGGGCTGGTGCTCTGTTCACTGTGCCACCTAGCCAGCCCCTTCTCTCTTCTTAAATGGAGATTAGTTTCCAATCATCCTTAATTCAATCATCCTGAAAAGGTACAGGATACAGAATACAGAGTTCTCTACCCCTAGGCCACAGCAAATCATGATCTTCTCAGTTTGCATTAAATACCCAAGGAGTGGTCTTTTCATCTTGACTCAAGGCAGGCCCTCAGCTTCTATGGTTCCTCTTCCATAGTCCTAGCTCCTGCCCAAATCTACCCAACTATCATCTGACTTCAAAAGAAAACAGCTCTCAGTTACTTGTCCAGGTCCTTTTCTGGTTCCTGTTCCATACTGAAGCTGACAGTGTCTAGTCCACCTCAAATCCTTCACAGTTTCTGTTCCTGGGAAGACAAAGCTTAACAAAGCCACAATAACATTCATAACATTGCCAGCATCCTCATCAATTCACTTTCTGCCTGTGAAATCAACATAAACCTAACAACAAGGTCTGAGGAATCAACACAAATCATCAGTGTAGTCCCAGAACCACTGAAAACACCAGTAAGCCCCTTCTCCAGGATTTCTGTAAACATACAACAAGAAAATTCCCTTTCAGGGCTTCTGAACGAGCAGTAAGGTCCTAGGGCTTCTGTAACACCAGCAACATCCTCTATCAACAGAGGAATCTGACAAAGTAACATCAAAACAGACAGACAAAGTACTGGCACCACAGCCATGCTTCCTCTCAGTTCTCCTCTCTTCTCATCTCAGGTCTTCTTAATTCTCTTCTCAGTTCTCAGTTTAGTTCTCGGTTCTCAGTTCTCCATTCTGCCACCACAAGTTCTGTTCTTCATTCTGTTTTCAATTTGTAACAGTTCTCAGAAGTTCTCAGGATCCCAGCAATTCTCTCCCTTTCAGCAATTCTGGCTCTCTACCTTGGGCTTTTCCTTATATATGGTATTAGCTCCTCCCTATTCTGCCCCTTCCTGTTACATCAGCATCTTCCTCCCACTGTGGGATTCACAAGTTCTGGATCTTAATACCTGATACAATCACAAACTTGAAACAAGGTGCTAAGTACCTGTTTGATTGCAAATACAAGGGGCAGGGAAGATCTTCAAATCCCCAATACATTACAATTCTTGAAAAAGAAATAGGAGGAAATGAAATGAGTAGTGCAGGTAAAATGTTTCCCTATAGCAAAGAATAGAGGCTTACAGTTTTCTCTAGGACAGAAAGGAGAGGGAATGAGGAGTTGACAATACTAAGGAACTTTGGGGAATAGAAGAAAAGAGCTTAAGAAGCGTGACATGATATAGTCTTGATCTCCACAGTAAAGGAAGAGGCTAAAACCTTTTAACTGCTTAGTAGACATTTTAATGGTTATCCTTTGGAAAAGAACCATTAGTAGGTTGCATAGTTCCACTGGGGTATTGGTTGTAGTTGAAAGTCAGAGAGATTCCCTCCCTCTACTTCTTTGATTCTGTCAAGTATATTCAGGTCAAACTGTGGTTGGAGGTTTTAATAAGGTGGGGGGGGGAGTTTTAGAACACTCACTATGAAGAAAATAACCTACAGATGAGAGAACTCAACAACAGGGCAGTGAATAGCAAGCACCCTAGTATATCCAGGATGACTGCTAGCACAGGTTATTTGATCTGCTTTTTTAAAGGAAAGCAACTTTAAAGGGGTCAACAATCTTAGAAAAAATACAAACTAATCACTAGCAAAAAAAAAAAAACACAGAAAATAACACAAATCAAGTGTGTGTGTGTGTGTGTATGTGTGTGTGTGTGTGTGTATGTGTGTGTGTGTGTGTGTGTGTGTGTATTCTTCAGGATCAGAGGGCATCACAACCCTTGTGACCCACTGCTTAATTACAAAGTGACAAAAGGTGTGGTCCTTTCTGAAAAACAAGCCTCGCCTAATCAAGTTTCTCTTGTTGGGCTCCATGTGAGGCCTATGAATGGATGGGGAAGATCTTCAATTCCCATGTACGTTATAGGCAGCTAGGTGGCAGAGTGAATAGAGCACCAGCCCTGGAGTCAGGAGGACCTGAGTTCAAATCCAGCCTCAGACACTTGACACAAAAACTAGCCATGTGACCTTGGGCAAGTCACTTAACCCCAATTGCCCTCCAAAATAAGTAAAAAAAAAAACATTACAGGCAGCTAGATGACACAGTGGATATATCACATAACTTGGAGACTTTGAATTCAAATTTGGACTCAGTTATTCACTAGCTGTGTGACTCAAATCATTTAACCTCTGTTTATCTCAGTTTCCTCATCTATAAAGTAGGGATAATAACAGCACCTTCTTCGCATGGTTGTTCTAAATATCAAATGAGTTAATGTATGTAAAATTCTTTGTAAAACTTAAAATGTTATATCTCCTTCTTATGTCACTTTAGGCAGGCTCTAGATTGTTTAGGGGCTTTCTATCTATTTTATATGTATCTTGTATATATACCTGTTCATATGCAAACTGTCTGTCCCATCACAACATTACCTCATTGATACTAAGGACTATTTTAATTTTCCTTTAGATCCCGAGATCTTAGCACATGGCCCACTATATAGGAGGCTCTTAATAAATGCTTGATGGAGATAGGAATTTGATATAATTTCATATCCTGAAGTATTGCAGATCATAGTTCCAGATCTAAAATACAGTTTTTAATGTGTATATTCAACCAACATGACACATGATTCTTAGTGGAAATCAGAATTGGCACAAATTGAGAGAGAAAATATAAAATATAAGAATCTACTAAAATTGAAAAATCATATGTAAGCAGGCATGCCTCAGATGAGGCTGATTTCTCTGAGTATGTTCTATTAAAGAACCACCTACAACATCTCACCCAGGAGGGTGAATTACCCATTCTCCCTACTGCCCAGCAGGAACAAGTGGTGATGCTGTGATAATAAGCATGATGGATCTTATTTCATTAAAAGCCAGAATAAAATCTTCCAAAATGTTTCTTAAACTGTCTAGCTAAGCTGTAGTCAAAATGTGTACCTTCCCCTACTCCATTCTATTGAATGTCATGTTGATTCCAGTGCCCATAGGGGGCTATTTAAGTAATAACAATGCTTTGTGTTTATAAGGTTCTTTTCATGCAAAAGTCCTGCCAGGCTTTACAAATATCTTCATATAGTGATCAAGTTACAAAGCTAGAAATTGAACCTGGGACTTTAATTTCTCCTCCTACTAACATGCAAAACAACACAGCAATATATTTATTGGACAACTCTACAAAGATAACACATGTGAATTTCCTCTATAAATTCCTTTTGAAGAAGAAAAAAAAAGAAGATAGATTCACTTACTTGCCTGATTCTTTAATATAGAGAAATCACTTCATATTTGGAAGAAATTGCTTCTCAGAAACATACATTTCCTTATTTTCCATTACTTGCTAAATTCTTATGTTAGATTTTTCAGGATGAGTTATAGGTCTGAGTTGTTTAGGGTTTGTTTTGCATAACTATGTCAAAGATATTTCCTTAATTAATTCAAAGATAATTTCCTTAAAAGGCTATCAATAGCTACTTTCATGAATATTAATAATAATAACAGGTAGTATTTATATAACACTTTAGGGTTTGCAAAGAAATTTACATTTGTTATTGTATCTGATTCTATCAACAACCTTGTGAGGTCAGTGCTATTATTATCATCACTAATTTACAGATGAGGAAACAAAAGCTGAAATAAATTAAGTAATTTGACCAGGGTCACATAACTAATAAATTTCTTAGGCTGGATTTGAACACAGGTTTATTTGTCTCCAAGTCTAGTCACCTAGATACCTTGGGTAATGAGTAAATGATGGAGGAGACTAATGGGGGAATGGGGAGAAACTGGAAGGGAACCAATAAAACATAGAGGAATTAAGAGGTAAAAGAATGATTTCTCAAGAAAGCTAACAAAGTTATCCTAAGTTTTGTTTGTTCAGTATCTTCTGGTCCAGTAACTGCCTTTCTGTCAGCTCTGCTCATAGAGAACCTCAATAAAGTGTTTAAAAACCAAAACCTTGTATAGTTTTCTTTGACTCAGTAATGAAAGGATATTGCCTTTTAAGAAAGTTGTGCCCTTTGAATTACATAATTTCAGCATAGAAAGATTCTAGTCCAAACCTTACTTAAAAAGCACAGCATAGATTTAGTCCAAACTGTGCTCAAAAATCAATATCCGCTGCAATAATCCTGACAAGTTGTTATCCAGCCTTCACTAAGAGGAATAAGGATTACATATAATGAAGGAGTACCCCTTACATTGTACTCCTTACAATGAGGAAGACCTCACTATACCCTGAGGTATCCAAGTTACATTGGGATATCTCTAATTCCCAGGAAGTTTTTACTTCATGTTCTCTTCTTTCTAACTGCCAACCATTGTTCCAAGATCTGTCCTCCAAGGCCAAAAAGTACAAATCTCATTTCTGTGACATACTGAAATCCTTCAAATATTTGAAAACAGCTATCTGCTCTCCCCAGGGTCTTCCTTATCCTACGTTGAATACCCCCTTTCCTTAACCCTGTCCTCTTATGACATTGAGTTAAGCCCTTTAATCATCCTGTTTGCACTCCTTTGGCCACATTCCAGTTTATCAATGCCCTTCTTAAACTGTGGAATCTAGGAGTGAAAATAATACATTACATGTTTCTATGCAGGACAAAATAGCTAGGATATGAGCTTATTATTCTTGGAAACTATGCCACTTGATATTTACCCCTATTGAATGTCAGTCTTTGAGGTTTCAGCCCAGCATGCTCTCCTGTCAAGATCTTGCATCCTGATTCTGTCAGCATCCAGAGTTACTTATCCCTCCCAGGCTTGTGTCATCTGCAAAGTTGATGAGCATACTGGTTCTGCTTTTAGTGAAACACTGATAAAAATGTTAAACCCAAGAAAACCTTTAAAATTATTCCCGAATAACCATTCAATTAATCCATTTCAGTATTAAAATGTTGTATACTTCACCCTATAAACAGGAGTCAAAGAAGGAAAGTCTGCAAGTACTTTTACAAACCTGAAACTGCAAATCAGCAACAACCTCCTGGTATCAGTGATGTACTGCTAAGCAGAAATTAAGCCAGAAAGCCAGTTGTCAGCAGAAATGAATAGGTGGAGAGTCAGAATTTCAGCTCTAAGCCTTAGTTTAATTTTCTTCTCTGATAACCTTTACCATAGGCTGCTATTTCAAAGTCATCCTGATGTCACACATAGATGGACAACTATTACTAAAGACACCTCCTTCTCTCAACATATTTAGTAATTATATTCATCTTGATAACATCCCACTTGACAATTTTATCATTGATGAAACTTTCAGCCTGTGAAGGTTATTTGGATTCTCTTCCCCTCCTGACCTTATTTTCCACCACAAGTACTCTTGAGAGCAAATACCATTTGTTATGTTATCTTGGGAAACTGCCATGATTCGTCTTCCAGGAACTAAGGCAAAATTTTATTTATTTTTTCTACAGTTCATCCATGCCTGTCAAGTCATTCTAATGGAGTGGAAGTAAGGTCTCCTGCCACCCTTCACTGAAGTTTATTCTCTACCAGATTTCATTAGGTAGCTGACACACTGTGGAGGTACTGCATTGCTCTTAAGATTTGTATGGAATGGGGAGCTTTTGCCCCCTAAATCACTTGTCCAAATATGAACCAAGTGAATGTTCTTAGAGAGGACAAATCAATTAATATTTTCAGAGTTCCAAGGCATTCCCTCCCTCCCTCTTTCCCTACTTCTTTTTCTATAATTTTTTTTTTAGAGAGCAAGGGACAGTTGTTTTTTTTCTTTCTTTTTTTTAATGACTCAAAATCATGCACAGTGCATGTAGATATAGGTGAGATTTGGTTTTAAAGAGAAGCTTAAAGTCTTTCAAAGATGCTGATGATGTCCCTAAGGCAATCCAACTCATCCACTTCCTCCTGCTCAAGAATCAACCAAAGCTTGATAGAGAGGCTCCCAGTACTTGTGAATAGGCTTTAGCAATTACATACAAAGAGTATTTTCAGAGATAGTGTCTGAAGAGTATCATCAGAAGAATCTATGGGAGGGGAAAAGATTAATCAATAATGAAAGTAATAGTTAACCTATATGCTCCATTAGTATTGAGACAATGAAAAAAGAATGTGAAAAAGCACCCAGGATGTTGGGCATCTATCTAATGAAGAAGATAAAGGGGCTATGAAGAGTCACATAGAGTAGGCAAGGCAGGAATGAGCTATCAGAAACAGTGTATACACACACAATAGCACACCTGCATCAAACTAGAAAAATAAAGAAAGCAACCTACTCCATCTTCTCTAGAAACACTTTCAAACAATAACTACTCTTCTTTGGTAATTTGAAATTGATTGCTATTGACTGCTCCATATCAATATAATTGTATTTGACCCTCAAGAAATACTCATTATTACATTCTTAGATATAACTTGACAAAATTTTGGCTTGTGCTCTTTCATGATCTTCTTCAATGTCTTCAGTATCAACATTGATTTCACTGATTTTCATTCTCTTTCTGTGGGTCTCTGTCTCCATTCAGTCACATCCAAGTAACCTCTTAGAGTTCATCATCACGAAGTTATTCCACTTCTATACTACTTGTAGCTTTTCAGATTCAACTATAATTTCCTCGATGGTTTCTCTATGCCACGTCCCTACACTGAAACAACCTACAGTAATTCAATAACTTCCGATTTACCCCAGCAAGGAGACCTCTCCTGGCTTTAATAAAACAGCCAAGCACTTTAGAATTTCTTAGTTCCACCTTCAATTCTTATACTCTACACCTTCTTCTATATGCTCTATGCATATAGAAATTCACCCCATCAATCCTTCCTGAATCTTTTACCTAAGTTCTTTTGGAGAAATCTACAAAACCATCCAGACCAGCCTCAGTTTTCAAGTTTGCTAGTCCGTGATGCAATAATCAGTATCCTTTTATTTATCTAATGTAAATTCCCTAAAGACAACAAGACACGTTTCAACTTTCCAATTTTTCTGAAAAAGAAGTGTCACCTCAAGGTATAACTGATTTCCCCAAGGTCACAGAGGCAATACTTAGAGTAAAGAATTGAACCCAGTTCTTTTGGTTCAGTGACCTAGTTTCAGTGCTCTTCCTTCCTGGGATATGATTAGGATCTCTTAGATTATACAAGGGGTTATAGTGGGCAGAAAAAAATAAGATCACAAGCCCTGAGTAGGATATATGTGGATACTCCACATCATTTTCCCATATCTTTATTTGGATAAATGTGGATATAGGGGGAGGAGTGGTGCATCAGTGTTTAAGACAGTAGGAAGGGAACTATCAGCTCTGCTGAGCATACATAGTATTTTTCAATGGAAAATATAGAAAATACCTAAAGGAGGAAGGTTGTTTAAGATGATTTCAACAGCTGGTAGCATTTAATACCATAGTCCTGTCAAGACATACTTATATTTAAACATAAATTTTCATTTTCCATCTAGTATTTCTGGTGAATACTTCCACAATTATATAAATAATCGAGCAGAATAGAGAAACTAGTAAGTTAGGAGTTGTTGGTTTAATCAAAATAGTAAGGAAAACTTCAATATATTAATCATATAGCATTTTTCAAATCCATGTACTGCCTTGTTATTAATACGAAGTGGTCACAGTGCTTTACATGAGTAAATTTGTTTAGTGACCTCACAAAACAATCCAAAATATGCTTTAGGATACTGACTGTTTCATTTTTTTTCTATTTGTTTCCTTAGTACCTAGCATTGTGCCTGACACATACTAGGAGTTAACAAATGCTTATTGGATTGACATGAATGTGTCTATATCCTCCTCTCTCCCATCTATCAACATCTAGACCACAAAGAGGAGAAAAAAAATTACTACCAAGCTGTAGTTGAAAATACATTTGAATTAAACAGAAGAACTAATACTAGAACATAGGCAGTATGCTGTATTATAAACAATGCTGAACTTGGAATCAGAAGACCACCATTGAAAGTGTTCCTCTGTTACTACGTTTGAGACAATGAGCAATTTGCTTTACTTCTCAGTGATTCAGTTTGCTAATCTTTAAAATGAGGGGCTTGAACTAGATGCTCCCTAAGGTTGCTTTTCATGGTGAATTTATGATGCCAAGATTTACTATTCATGAGACTTTTCACAACTCACGATTTATCTGAATAAATTTCCTTAACTCAGGAATAAGAACATGGATTAGATACATTATTATACTGCTGTAGGGAATTATTGGATGAATAAAACCCCCTCTATCAAAGTAGATCAGCATATTATCAATTCTAAGTGATATCTTTCCATTTTTTTGCAAAAAAAAAAGGCTGTGTTTGCAGACAGTTGCATGTTATAGCTGGGGGATGTAGCATATCATTTACAAGAACTCTCAATGGACAATCCAGTGAATAATGTGTAGACATACTATTGGAAGAAAGTGGCCATGTTCATTTTTTTTTCTCCATATTTTTCTTTTTTCTGACTCAGACCCATTCATTCATCCTTAGGCTTCCTAGATATTAATGAACTCTTTCTCTAGGAGACACACAAAACTATTGGTAGACTTAGGGCACAATTCAATTGACTGTAGTCATGTAATGAATCTCAAGATTCTTGAGCTCAAGATGAAGGCATCCTCTTTAGAGATTTGTAGGAAAATATGAATTAGGTTTACACAGGATAAGAAGACATGGAGGGGCACTGGTCTACAAATATGAAATAAGGAAACATACCAATGAGATTGTAGATCAAATGTATAAGAAGGAAATAACAGAAGATTTATGGGAATTCATTTCTGGATATTGATCTCCTCATTGTCTCGCTTTAATGGAAAATTTCAAGCCATTCTTCTAAGCAAAACTTTTCTGGGTTGTTTTGTTGTTATTTCTGTTGTGATTATTGTTTTCTGTTAGCCCCAGGTGATGCTTCTGTCCTTTTAAGGTGGTATTCCTTTTTTTGCTTGTCATAGTATTCTTGTGTTATAAGATCTATAATTCTAAAGGATACTTAATCCCATGTCTGAAATTGCTACAACTCATTCATCTTTTCCTTTCTCCCAACAATTAAACTTTGATTTGTCACATTTGCCTTTGGGGTGGCCACTTTGCTCACACCACTGTCCCTTCTTTGAACATCCTAAAGCCAAACTCAGCAGTTATCTAATGCCTACAAAACCACCAAATTCAAATCTATACCCACTCTTATCTATAAAATTTTCACTCAAACCCCTAATTACATATCCTCCTCTAAATTTCTGTACTGCTGACTCTCTATACCACACATTGGACACTGTCATTTACTACTTCATGCCCATTTTAATATATGTCTCATTTTCACAACTCTAGACTGAGAAATTCAACATGTCAGAAATTTGGTATATATTTATAATACTTGTATACTGGGGTCCTAGCATAGCATAGTGGCTAGAAATAGTGACTTCAATAAATGTCTTTTAATAATTGCTAATGAAAATAACAAGAATTACTCATGGGTGATAACTTACTCGTCAAAACATTTTTTTAAAGCTGACAGCAACTATTTTGAATTTTTTTCTTTAAACAGCTTTTCTATATGATTATTGGGAGAGGCATTCTTAAAGGATAAAAAGTGATTTAGTTAAAAGTGAAGTAGGGAGAAAAATAGAGAGATAAGATGGAATGAAATGTGGACAATTAGATTAAAAAGACACAGAAGTTTTTCTAATGATTTTTTTAAGAGAATGATGAATGTTTTTTCTTCAAGTGAAAGAAAAATATTTCAGCATGAATAATAGCTGTTTACAAATGATATGGCATTGCAAAATCTTTTTATTAATAGTTTGGAAAAGGCATAATTATCTTCCATACATGTAGAATGTCTCAAGGGATAATATTGTTTGAATTTTATGATGTTATAATTTAGAATGCCTACTAGAATACCACAACACACAGTCAACCTTTTTATTGATTTTCATTCCTTTGGCTGTTAGCATATGATTCTAAATATCTACCTCCATTAAATGTTCTATTCAAATGGAAGCCAGAAACAAATTGAAAGAAAAATTTTGTAGATGCTCCAGTGTAATATTTGTTTTCAAAGGTACTTTGCTTCATCTTTTTCTTTTAAAATTTTCAATTTTTTTCTTTGTTTTTGGAATGGGAAACGAAGGACAATTGGGGTTAAATAATTTGCCCAAGATCACATAGTAAGTGTTAAGTTACTGAGGCTGGATTTGAACTCAGGTCCTCCTGACTCCAGGGCTGGTGCTCTATTCACTAAACATAAATTGTGTTTCCTATCCCAAAATCATATTGTAGAAGAATATTTATCAGGTTAAATGATTCTTTTCAAATTTTAACTTAAATTCTACACCAAAGTTAGTGTAATATTGATTTCCAATATGTAAAAGGACCGTTGTTTTTTCCTTAACTAATGCTATATTGTTTCTTTATTCAGATAAGCATAGACTTGAGAAAAATAGGCTGTTTAAACATTATTTGTTTAATTTGGGACACAACAGAAAGAATATATCACTG
Source organism: Petaurus breviceps papuanus (assembly GCF_028583685.1). Lineage (NCBI taxonomy): Eukaryota > Metazoa > Chordata > Mammalia > Diprotodontia > Petauridae > Petaurus > Petaurus breviceps. The sequence continues at coordinate 7,134,514 of NW_027187309.1, forward strand.
GAAATCAGAAGACCTGTACCAGAAATTAGTTAGTTGTCCGTGGACAAGTGTAATGACAAGCAAAGTAGTACTTTGCTGTTTGTTTCAACTATTCAAGTGCCTTTGGGCCTTGCCTTCAATTGTGTCAAGTCTTTGTTCGAAACAGTGTACATTTGTGTTGCCCATAAAATCTTGGTGAAAGAGTGGAACAAGAAGGGCAGAACAGGAAAGGTGGAACAAGAAGGAGCAGAGCAGATAAAAACTCAGGCATGAGCCAGGCCCAAGCAGAACTGAGAAAGAGAATGCTTGCAGCTCCAGCACTCTGTTAATCTGTGTTGCTTTCTGAGAGCTAAGAGAGAGAATATTTGTGATGTCAGCACTCTGTTGTTCTGTGTTGGTGTCACTTTGTCAGACTGAAGCATTCTGTTGATTTGTATTCCTTTGTCAGACAGAAGCACTCTGTCTGTTGACTTTGTCTGTTGAGTTGTGTTGATTTCTCAGACAGAAAGTGAATTGAGATGATAATGCCAGCAATGTATATAAATATTTGTAGTTCTGTTAAGCTTTGTCTTCCTAGAAACAGAAACTGTGAAGGGTTTGGAGTGGAGAAGTCTGTATGGAACAGGAGCGGAGAGCTACCTACTTGTTGAGTACAGACAAGAGTTGGGAGAGCTGCTCATCTATGAATCCAGGCAAGAGTCAGATAAATCCAGGCATGAGGTGGGAGCAATCAGCCCATGGAGGAGGAGCTACGGGGTTTGGAAGCCAGTCTCAAGTCAAGATGAAAGAGAACTTTACTTGAGTACTCTGTGTTGATCGATGAGATTGTGACTTACTGTGACATAGGAGTGGATGGTCTTTGTACTTTCCACTACCCTTTAAGGATGATTAGAAGCCAGCCTGGGGTCAAGATGAAAAAAGATTTGACTTGGATAATCTATATTGATTGAGGAGATTATGACTTACTGAGTGATATCTTTTATCTAAGACAATGTGGTTTCCTTAGTAATAAATTGTTATATTATGTTGTTGTGAATGTTGTGCTTTAGTTTCTTGAATGTTTTGCTTTAGTTTATAACTGAATAAATAGAGTACACTATACTATGTGATTAGATGCTTAAATTCATTCACAGTAGCTGTCCTTAGAAGAGCTACTTGTCATTGGCTTTACAACAAGCCACTGACCCATCATGTGATTTAATTTCTTCTGTAAAATGGGGACTTAGCATCTATAACATCCAATATTCTTTTTTTTAATTTATGGAATAAAACAAGCATTTCTGTAACACAATATAATAAAAAAGGATGATTGTACATGAGATTGCAGATCTGCCACATACGACTTGTTATTCCTTTCAAATATACAACAAAATTATCATGTATTTTTAAAAATTTCTTTCCTACCCTAGAGATGGCTGCCATAAGACACAAATAGGTGTGAGTACATACACACATATGCATATGTATATATGCATACATATGCATGTGTATGTGTATATATGTGTGTGTAAAATTATCCTACATATACTTCTTCTTATTAGTCCATTCTCTGAGAACAAATAGCATCTTTCTCTTCAAATGTCCCTTTATAATTACTAATCCAATATTCCTTGTTGGACTACTACATTTACATTATTTTCTCCATCATTTGTGAACTGAAACTTCATGTTTCTCTATTACAGTCCATTATTATCTCCATAGAACCTTGACAATTTCTTCACTTGAAAAAATGATACTTTTAATGTGTAAATAGGGAAATATATTTTTGAAGGAAGATGGCCAGTAAAATGTAGGTCTGGAACTGTGCCATTCCACCATGATTGCTCATTGCCATCCATGGAATACTATTACATAAAAAAAATTGGGGGCATTTCAACAAAGAGGATGTGTTTTGCCATTAAAACAATTAATGCATTTCCTTTTATATCCAGCAATATAACATGTCTCAATAATAGTTATCAGGTCTTCAATGACTTTCCTCTCTTTTACAGCACTGATAGATAGTAGGCCTTCAGGAAGGCCCTGTTTAGCTGAATTTTAGGAAAACTACATTCAGAAATTTGCATTGTTTCCCACAGTTATACAAAGAAAATTTCCAACATCAGTCTTGGTTTATATTCAATAAGTAAACTCCTAAATGGACAATCAAAAATGAAATATTTACTGAGCACCCATAAATAAAACAATCTGTTATGCAAAACAAAGGGCATATAAATATAATAAGGTGTTCATCTCCTAGGGGAGTTCACAGTTTATCAAGGAATATAAAAACTGTCATAAAAAGGAAATAAAACAATGCAACGTTTCTCAGATCCATAATTTCATCCTCACTATTCAAGTGATATGGCTTGTAGGCCTCTATGCTTTATAAGATATGCTTTGTGAGTTACTATGGCAGAAAAATAATAATTGTTATCAGTATTTGTTAGCTGGACCTCTGTTGGTAAATCTCCCTACACTTAAGCTGCTCATTAGATGACAAACATCTAGCCCAATGCCTAGCATTTACACAAAGCAATTTGTTAATGTAATATTAAGGTTGAAAATGAATACTATCCTTCTTGGACTAAACCCAAAATATTCTATTAAGTTTTAGAAGACATATTTAAGGAAAGGAACCAACAAGTATAACAAGTCCAGAATATATATATATATATATATATATATATGAATGGTGAAAAGATTGGATTGAGAGCCCCAATAGAAAAAGATTAGACGAAAAAAATTGTAGGTAGGAAGATGGAAAGAGTTTGTAAAAGTTGTCTTTGAGTAATTACAGAATTAGATAGAAGAGGCATAAGATTTAGTTTGCTTTGCTCTGCAGAGAATTATAATCATTAGGCAGAAATTTCAATGATGCAGATTTCAACTCAATGGAAGAGATAGTATCACCTGTAACTGTTCAGCAATGGATGTCAGGGGGTCCCAAATATATTATTATCACAGGTGCTCAAATAGAGGAATGTTGAAGAGAGATTTCTTCTTTAAGAATGTGTTGTACCAGATGTACTCTCAGGTTCTCTTCAAAAGAGAATGAATGTTTCTATGAATTTCTAGTTTTGTAGAAATGCCATTTTAAGCTCAGTTTTTAAATTTTACTTAATTGAGAAATTGATAATATTGACAATGAAGACTACAGGCATTTAGGGGGAAATGAACCCTCTAGTCTAGCACTGGGTCTTAAAGCTGGGCCTTAAAGAGAGAATATTTTGGAAAGCTGGGGTGTCATATGCCCAGAGACCCATGTAAATGATTCAATTTGTGCCTACTGAGGATATAATTTCAAGGAGAAAGAACAAAATTGCAGTTAATGAACCTTTGATCAACAAGATAAATCATGGATATCAGACAGTTAGATGTTTTCTAACCATACCTCTCTATGCCATATCACCTCTAATTTAAGGAACAGTATTTTTACTTTTTAAAATTTTCATTCTGAAACTGAGGGGAAGAACTTTTAACTGGAATTAAAATAGCACAGGTTCTGACGAATAGCAGGTACTTAAATTTGACTGAATGACTGCAGTTCATGGAGGGGGGAATTGTCATCTGAATGCTAATAATTTGCTATTCATTTATGTTTTGTGATTATTTGCTTTTTTGTTTGCTTGGTTTTTTTTTGGTTAAGAGCTTTGATTGTATCAATGTGCTTTTCCTTCCCCTAATGCAGAACAAAAATCCCCTATAACTTATAGAATTAGACAGTTGCTTGGGGGCACTAAGATGTGAAATGATTGCTCATTGGCACAAAAATAAACTATCAAAGTTACTCTTTGAAATCACTAATTCCAAACTACAAGGCCTCCTTATTTATTCCATCACATTACCTCTGATAATATATATTATTAAATTACATATATAGACACACATAATTCATACACACATATGCATGGGTGTATGTATAAGGATACACACACCTCTCATTGGTGTTAGGTAAGTAGGTAGAAAGATCAACCTGCATTCGATTTTTATATATGGTTCAAAATTCAATTTCCATTAGATACAACATTATTATGCATATTTTAAAAATTTAAAACATTTCCAGGATACACTCTATCCCATATTATTAATATTAAATTTGGCAGAATATATTTTTGTCCACCTGCAGAATCAGTGTCTTCTTCTTTCTTTTTAAAAATCTGTTGATTTCTTTAGAGTGAATTTTGTTTAAAATAATCATTTTTGAGTCTATATATTTATAAAAATCCACCGATTCTAATTTTTTGTTGAATCCACAAAATGTAATGAGGCTTGGTAGCTACTTTTTATCATGCAACTACTAACTTTTGCTGCCACTATATATTGTTCTTTCAAAAAAAAAGAGGATTCTTCACAAACATGAGAATAAACATGGCATGGTGAATTAATGTTAGATTTAAAGCTAAGTGATAAGAGTTTCTCTCTTGCCTGAGGCTCCTTGTAGTGGTATAATCACTAGGAAGGCATGCAACTTCTCAGAGCCTCAGTTACCTAAAATATAAAATAGAGTTAACAATACACTGCCTAACTTGTTGTTGTAAGGAAAGTTCTTTAATAGAATGAAAGAATTGCAGGAAAATTATTATTTGTAGTAAATAAATTTGACCTATCCTATGATAATATAGTGTGACTGAAAATTCGTTGTTATTCAATAATTTTAGACTGAGAGCTATGCTATATATATAGACATTAGGGATATTTTATGATCTACACACACACACACACACACACACACACGAACACACACTAATGAATTGCCTTAGAGATTCATATGCTCCTGACTTTTTTAAAACTGTGCAATGAAAATGAAGGGGGAAAAAAGGATAAAGGTTACATTCCTTCATTTCAGTGAATATAAATAGAATAAGAGATCAGAATTTGGGGTAGGGGGGGAATTAATAATAATATCCAACATAAAAATCTATTTTCTTGTCATTTTTTCTACCTCTATATCCTACAGGACTAAATACAGTACAAATTTCCACATGTCATGAAGTTGTTTTCCTTTGATTTGTGTTTCACATGTGTATTCTTTTTCTATTCAAATATATTATAAGCTCCAGGTAAGGCTAACTTGCTTCGGTACTTCTTTACACATATATTAGCATTCTTCTAAATGGGAAAAATAAATAATAATTGTTTTATGTGGTGTGATATCAAAACAAGAAACGTATACTTTTCATTTAAAAAAATGTGAATGCTGGACAGCTAGGTGGAGCAGTGAATAGAGCACCGGCCCTGGAGTCAAGAGGACCTGAGTTCAAATCTGACCTCAGACACTTGACACACATACTAGCTGTGTGACTTTGGGCAAGTCACTTAACCCCAATTGTCCTCCAAAAAGCAAAAAAAAAAATGTGAATGTCACATAAACAAATCCTTAGATTGATCTGTGATTAACTAGAATTCCAATAATATTTTAAAATATTATTGGATTCAGTCAAAGGGTCATTTTAGAACATACACAATAACAAATACATCAAAACACATAAACTTTGTGACAATATAAATTATCTATGTATGTAAATATATGTGTATTTATGCATACGTACATCACGAATTTGATGGGAAAATATAAAAATTTCAGTAGTTGTTTAATTTTTATATAAACACCTCCTTAGAGTTGTCTGAATTGATCAGTACCTCAATGACCAACTCCATATTATAATTTCTTTCTCCTTTTAAGTGACAATAATAAAAAATACAAAGTGAAGAAATCAGAACCAAAATGAAAACATATACATTGATTTGAAGTAGGTAATTAAAATTAGTAAGTATAGCCATAAACTTTCATAAACATACAAAAATGTGATTGAAAAGGAATGTGAAATCAAACTTAATGATTTTCAATGACTTGATAAAGTTGATTTTAAATATATGTGCATATATATATATGAACTGCAAATAATTCTTCTAATTCATGTGAAATGTAAATTCATTTGCAATTCTTTTCTCTCTTTTTTTTTACTCTGGAGTTAACTGTGACATTGTAGATGAGGTAGGAAACTATAGATTTAAATCCCAATTATGTTTCTTATAAACTATGTAAACATGGATAAATTATAGCATTATGTGATTTAGAGTTGGAAGACTTTCAATTTTTATTCCAATTCCTCAATTTACAGGTGATAAAACCAAAGCCTAGGACTGCTACATAACTTGTCTAAGTCCCTACAGAAATCAACCAAGCGATATATAAACAGTTAATATCTACTGTTCCAGGCACTAGTGTTAACTACTAAGGATACAAAAAGAGACAAAAGTCAATTCCTGCCTTTAAGGAATTTACAATCTATGGGAAATAAGCAACAAAACCAGGGCTTGAGTCCTGGTCCTAAATCTTCAATCTCTCATTATTCATTAAGCCTCTGTTCCCTCATCCTAAAGACAAGGGTAATTGTACCTATATCAATTAACTCATAAGGTGGTTGTGAAGCTCAAATCAGAATGTATGTAAAGTTCTTTACAAATGTCAGCATTTATAAATATCAGATATTACTATTTTGGTCTTATTTATATAAATACTTTTAAAGTTATTTGAAGGTAAAACTTAAATAGTTTTATTTTATAAAGTCCAACTTAAATGCTCACAATATGTGTTATATTTGATCCTCCTACTCTCCCATTGATTCCTATTATTTGTAGGTTAAATTGGTCCAGGATGGGAAAAAGTAGTCTTGAGTCGATGCTGAGTAATAGTGTAAATAAAATGAAAATAGAATAACAGTGGGAAAACAAGAGACAAAGCAAAAGGATGATTAGTTATAGATTTAGTGAAACAAACAGGATTAGAAAATTATGGTAGTCCACATGAATTTAAAGAAGAATTGAAAGCTCTTCTGGGCAGTGGGAGAAAGGAAAAAGCAAGAATAACCCTTTGAATCCAAACTTCACAGAACAACTCCCCTTAATAAAAGGATTTGTTCCATAAAACTTGGGCTCAGTCGAAAGGCCACACCCAAGGACTTATAGGGCCACATGGGACCTCAAGCTGCCGATTCCCCATCCCTGCAGGTATCAACGAAGTTATGGAGGTCACCAGCTAAATAACTATTATCTGCAGAGCTTACAGTAACCTACACCAGTCAGTGTGAGTTTCTGAAAATAAAATAATAATAATAAAAAGTTGTTGTTCCTGGGGGTCATTATAATCTAAGCAATTATAAAATGAAAGTAAAGTATAATCCCATACACATTATACTTTAAGAAATTACATAGTGTAAGATGTGTATAAGACCACATTATGGTCTACTATGAAGGGTCATAGATTTGGAATTACAGAATCAGAATTCTAAACCTTGCTCTGCTTGGCCACCTTTGTGAACTTGGACAAGTCACTTGATGTTTTACAGCATTTGGTTTCTTATCTTAAAATGAGGGGATCTGAATAGATAATTCTAAGGTCCTTTCCAACATGAAATCTTTAATCCAGTACTCTTATAATCATCATCATAAAAGATTAATATCAGAGTACAAAATTTTCTTCAGGCTTATCCCTTCACCTTCTAAGACAATCCCCTGAGAGGGGGGGATTACAACACCCTTGTCTATTTCTTTGATAACTACTTGCCTAATAGAAAGACAATGAACCAGGAAATCCTGAGTGCTTATGACACTGGACAAATCACCAATGTTGTATGAATATCTCTTTGTTCAATGTGAATGATTATAACTACACAGCATACTTCATGGGTCTTTTTGAACAAAATATTTTACAAATTTAAAAGTCTTATTAAAATATAATCTATGGGGCAGCTAGGTGATGCAGTGAATAGATCACTGGCCCTGGAGTCAGGAGTACCTGAGTTCAAATCCGGCCTTAGACAGTTAACACGAGCTGTGTGACCTTAGGCAAATCACTTAATCCCAATTGTTCTGCCTTCTCCCTTCCAAAAAAAGACAAAAAAATATAGCCTATCATTATTGTACCCAGGAGATCTTCATTGACATGACTGATGTCATCATCTGTGTGGAAAACAATCTTGGAAACAAATAAATGCAGTACTGTTGTATCAAATACAGTTGTTCATCCTTTATTCAGAAAAGGAACAAAGACATCATAGGATGATATCTTAATTTCTTTTTGAATTAGATTTAAGTGAGAAAGAGTTGTATAAAGTCATCAGCCTCACTTTCTTTTCCAGAGTAATAAAAGTCTAGTGGCAACACAAAAATCTAGATGACTGGTGATGCAGTGGATGACCTTGGCCTCTTTGGTGTCTGACCAAGCATTAAGCACTCCATAACCTCCTTCTCCCACCTTCATGGCTGTTGGAACAAATTGTTTTCATTTGCCCATTTCACTGGGGGAAGACTTCACATGCTTGGGTTAAATATTTCCCTAAGTGTTCTAATAACTGAGGGATCCAATAAGCACCTGCAAAGTGAATATGTGCAGCTAACAGGTTAGATAGTTTTACTGTCCACAACGGAAGATTTTCCCACTTATTTCTCTTCCCCATTCCATAACTTTTCATCCAGGTCTGGGATTTTTTTTTTCATTTAGAAAACTACTAGAAGTTTTGACAGGTTAAGGAAGGAGGAGGGAAAAAGGGAAGGGGAAGGGAGGAAAGGAAAAAGGAAAGGGGAAGAAAGAAAAAGGGGGAGAAAAGGGGAAAAGAGAAGAAGGAGTAAAAGTAGAAGAGAAAAGGGAAGGAAGAGGGGGAGGAGAGGAGAAGGAGGAGGAAGAAGAGGAGGAGGAAGAAGAGGAGGAGGAATAAGAGGAGGAGGAAGAGAGAAGGAAGGAAAGGAAAAGGGGAAGGGAAAGGAGGAGAAGGAAGAGGAAGAGGAGGAAGAGGAGGAGGAGGAGGAAGAGGAGGAAGAGCACAAAGAGGAGGAGGAGGAGGAGGAGAAGGAGGAAGAGCACAAAGAGGAGGAGGAGGAGGAGGAGAAGGAGAAGAAGAAGAAGAAGAAGAAGAAGAAGAAGAAGAAGAAGAAGAAGAAGAAGAAGAAGAAGAAGAAGAAGAAGAAGACGAAGAAGAAGAAGAAGAAGAAGAAGGAGAAGAAGGAGAAGGAGAAGGAGAAGGAGAAGAAGAAGACGACGCTGACTTCGGGACATGTAAATGGAGTCTACAATTTCAGTGAGTTGAGAAGAGATGAATATCAAGATGAACATAATTTTTGATGAGGAAGATGGCTGGAGTGAAGGCAGCTTGTGAGATAGTTGGGAAGCAGTGTGGTGGCTTTGTTTAGGGCAGAATATGGTAAAAAAAAAAAAGTGACCTATCAGAATTGGGTGAGCCACCGGCAGAGTCCATGGGATTGGGGTGGAGAGGAGATGAAGTCATAGGTAGAATGATGTTGGCATATTTAAGAAGTTGCTGGAATATCTTCTTTATGGGAAAATACCATAGTTTTATATAGAAATTCAAAAAAGCAGCAGCATCAAGCTGTGCTAAGGATATTACAAGCGATTACTTCAGGGGGAAAAAAAACTGTGCAAACTTCATCTTCCTACTCAGCATCACAAAGTCAAAATAACTTCAAAATTAGTTCTTTAAATAGTTAAGTTTATGTTAGGTCAAAATATCTTTGAGAAACAAGAGTTTAGATGCCTGCCCCCACTTAGGATCAAATACCAAGATTTTCAAAGGGGAATAAAAAGGGTAAAACAGAACAAAAGAAAGCCAGCACTATTATTAAGATTTTTCTTTTAATATGTCATGAGTTACTTTGATGGTCTATTTTCTAAAGTTTTATATCTTACCAACTTCCTTTTCCCAATCCTCCCAGCAGAATTTGCTCTTATTGTTCTAATGGAAGAAAAGATGCTAGAAAAAAGTCCCATGTATTTTTTTCCCCTAAGACAGCAATATAATGTCATTGGTTTGAGTTGGCAATATACTCCCATATGAAAGTGGGGAAAATATAAAAGCTTCAGAAAACCAGATTTGAAATATTCACTTCAATTTTATAATTGGACCAGCTTTTTAATCAGTTAAAAAAAATCAGTATTCAAACATTTCTGCTGAGGGGAGGACAGAGGTAAGTGTGGGAGTAAAAACCAAGGCAAGGGAAGGGGTTGGGGCTTGAGCCACATAAGCTGCTATCTAAACTATGAACTATCTTTAGTACTGGTAGTAGGACTTGATTGTTGAGTTGTAGATAGTGATGGTGCTAATGGTAGAGCTGCTGCTTTGGGTTTTGTCACCATAAGCAGCAGAAAATTCTTCTCAACAATTTTATACTCTTTGGGAGCAGTATTATCTTGCCTATATAAATTAATTTTTGACCTCTTACTGGAAAGGTACTCTTCCCCATTTCAGATTCAATCTTCTCTTTCAGTACCTTAACCTAAGATCATGGAGATGGTTCATCTCAGAATCCAAACAGAAGGGCCCTCTTTGGATGATAAGTTTCTCCAAATGCTTCTATTCACACATAATGTGGTACTAATTATATCCAATGGGTCTCCTCTGGGTCAATGTTGAAGGTCTTCAAGGTCTGTTGCTGGAGGGTCTTCAGAGTGATCTGCATGGTGTTGTGCCACTCCTGGATGCCAGGGATGCTTTGGACTGGATTAGCCTCTTGGGTCTGCTGGTAGGAGGTCAAGGTGCATGGTGGCGTTGGTTACATTGAACTTGCAGGGTCCCAGGACCCGGTTCTTTCCTACTCTCACCACATCCTTCCAGGGTGATCAGTCAAGATCTTGTCCTCCCTAAGGCACTAGGCTGCTGCAGAAACTATCCTCAGAAGCTGTAGGCAGGTCTAAAAGGTAGTAAGTGAGTCTACTGGTTCATCAGGGCCTGGTTGCTACCATCATGACTCACTTTGACATCCCTTGTACCCCTGGAATATCTTCTTAATTTTCTTATTCTTAGTTAGGAATTGCTATATCACTTTTGGCACTCATCCTTCTGTTATAGGTCTCATTCTGTCTGGAAAGTGCTACAACTCAACAACCAAGATATCTTGGCAATAGGAAGACATGTGAATAAAGAAGTTAAAATTGGGCTATAGAAGAAGAAAGTGGTAGAAAATATAGAGAATGGACACTGAGTTGAGAAAGGTGAAAGTAAAGGTAAGTGATCAAAAAGAAAAGGATCAAAGATAAAAATTAAAGTTAGAAGGTATTGCAGAGATTATATAATCTAATATGTACCTGACATATTAGCTGATGATTTCCAGTGTGGGAAAACTAATTCATTTCAAAGGTATTTCATTCCACTTTGGGACAGTAAAAGGTTAACAAAAAATAAACTGCTACATAAATGTGAAGGCTAAGTCATTATCCTTAGTAACCATTTTGGGATCTATATTCCCTTTCCCTAGAGTAAACCAGTGGTTGTTTGCTCAACTTTGTATTTTGTCCTAACCATATGGCAAGGGTTCTAAGATGAAAAGTTCCTCACAGTGATTCCTATATTATGTAACAAGGCTGCCAGTTTAAAAGTATTATCATCCCATCCAGCTTAACTCTTTTTGGTTCAATTCATTCAGTCAAACCAGTGTGGGATTTTTGCTTTCCAAAAAAAACACTACCTACACCCAGATTTCTTGCAGCGTCTTCTTTTCTGATTCCTTATTGCACTCATGTAGTGCTGTATATTGTAGCAATCTATTCTAGTCATATTCGCTCTATTAAATTGTGACTTCTAAGAAGTCAGGGAGTTAGGGGCGGCTAGGTGGCACAGTGAGTAAAGCGCTGGCCCTGGAGTCAGGAGGACCCAAGTTCAGTTCTGGCCTCAAACACTTAACACACACACACACACACACACACACACAACTAGCCCTGTAACCTTGGGCAAGTTACTTAACCCCAATTGCCCTCCAAAAGGTTAAAAAAAAAAGTTAGGGAGTGTGTTTTATCTGAACTTTGGATGTCCACCAAAGAGTAGCATACAAATATTTGTTGGTGGTCTAAATAAGTCAATATTTCACAGATAACTCTGATTTCATCAATGTGGGTAGGCCTTTGGCTTGGTAGATCCACTTTAAGAGTTGTGATGTTCATTTATTAATTTAAAAATAATTTATCTAATAATTACAATTATTCAATATTAATTTATTACTCCATGGCTAACCTGGGAATGGAACCTTATGAACTTAGTTTAGGTTAGCTCTTGAATGATAAATACACAGGTTATTACTAAGCCAATAATCAGTGTTCCAGCACTAGACCAGCTATAGCTGGTAGTTCATTAGAAAGGCCTTTGAGAACTCAGATTAGAATCCTGATTGAATGTATGGTCTTTGAGGAAAGGGTCCATTTCAATCTGCCTTTTTATCCCCATGTCCAACACAGATTAGGACTTAATAACTGCTTGTTGATTAATAGATGTGACATGATGAGCCACTGAAAGATGACTCTGGTGGAACTGTATTCTAAAATTCCAGACAAAGTATCTAATCCATTTTGATTGTATATAATTTTGAAGATTCACTCCTTTGAATTCCTTGATGTGTGATCAATAGACTACTACGACAAAAAGTTTTTATTAGGGGAAAAAAATGTTATTGCTGAAAAAGGTGAAAGGGGAAGCATGACACAATGCCCTTGACATTCACTCAATGAGACAGAATGTCAAGACTAGTACTGACTGGAGTCCTAAAATTACACATTCCCTCACAAAATCATCATGTCCTGACATACAATTTTTAAGTATCCTGGACCTCAAATTCAAATACGTCTTTACATATTCTTCGGTTCTTTTCTTGTCTTCGTGTTTTTTTATACCATTACTTTGTACTTTATTTGTTCTATCTTTAATGACTTGGATGTTTGATATTGCTTGAAACACCATTTGCTGATATTTGTTTAACCCATCACAAGTATAGAGTGCCCTAACAACAAAATTGGATCAGAAAAGGTTGAATGATTTTACTGTGGAACAATTCCAAATCTTCCGGTTCTTGCCAGTATCCTTTCTAGTACACCACACAAGTCTGTAAAGGCTGACAGGCAGCTCTAAGAAAGAAAGGACATCTGAGAATTAAAATTCTTTCCTTTTTGCTGTTGGGGAAATTATCTTGTCAATGCAGAAGTATCCTACTGCCTTGAGGGGGAAGTCCTACTTCCACAGTAGAGGAGATAAGTTTTCCAGTGAGAACAAAGACAGTTTTAAATAAAACACTTGCAAAAAAATTGACCTACTATTGGTTCCTGAATTTGTATTATTTCTCTTCAAAATCAGCAATAGGTAGACATTGTACATGTGATAATAGAAATAAAGTGACTATTATTCTGATATATACAAATGAATTTTCTAGTTTAGCGACTGATAATGCCAAGGGCACCTTTATCTACCATCTGATAAAAGGAATTCATAATTGGGCAAAAGTCCCAACAATCATATCTCTGTGAACTGGATAAGGTAACTCAACCCTTGATATTATCATAAATATGTTATCTACCACTATAGGAGAAAGTCTCCGAAAGATGATACACATTTGCTACAAATGTAGTTCCTTTGTGACTGCTTGTCCTATAAATAGGTAGAGTTGGCTACTCCTTCATAGTATAGTTTTAGAAAAGCCTTCAATGCTCACCTCTTCCCAAACAGTTCCTTCATCTGACTTCTATAGAAACTGAAATTTAAGTCACTTCTATTCAAAGCATTTTCCAAGAAGGTCCAAGTTAAAAGACAGTTACAGTATTATACTAAGCATGAGACACCAGACACCAAAGCAAAGTCCCTCATATGACCATTTCCCTCCCACTTCTCTTCCAGTATGCCATTTTGGCCTCACAACAGTTTGTGACTTTTTCACTTACATTAAATGTTTACTGAGAAGGATCTACCTAGAAAAATTAACAATGACTTTAGAACCTGAAACCACTCAAGAAAACCCCATTATCACCACTATAAAAACTATTTGGTTGGGGAAGTAGGTGGGATTAAAGGTTTATAATATAGTCATATCCAGCAAAGGAAAACTTATTGGAGTTTAAGTGTAGGGTGGTTAAAGAACCTGACCCCAGGCAATAAGCACAACCTGTATTAGTAAAAGTTTTAGCAAAAGTCTAGTTCCAACTATGCAATGATCCCATTATTTATTATAAGTTCCCACCTATGCTTGAGTGCCTTGAGAACAATAACTACATTCCATTAATTTTCAGATTGTTTTGTATATTCTCTACCACCACCACCATCATTGTCATCATCGCCATAATGATAATGAGTAACTTAGACATTGGGCTTCAAGGATTTTAATACATTTTATAAATATTATTTTGTTGTATCTTTGCCACAACCCTGTGTGATAGGGTTATTATCCCCATTTTAGAGATGAGAAAACTAACACAGACAGATTAATGACTTGTCCAGTGTCATACAGCTAATAAAAACCTGAGGTAGGATTTGCACTTAGGTATTTCTGATTCCATTGCCATCACTGTATCTGCTATGCCATCAAAGTAGTTGACATATAATAGGCTTTTCAAATATAGGTATGAATGGATTCTTGGTCTCTTAACTAATATTAACTTAGGAACAATCACAGAGTTCTTTATCTATTGTGACATTTATATTGTGTTCTAAATTTTTCAACTAACTTTTCTCACAACCATCATGGAGATAGGTAGCACAGATATTATTGTGTCTATTTTACAAATAAGAAGATTAAATCTTTGAAAGGTTAAGTGACTTGCCTCTAGTCACACTACCAGTAAATTTCTGAGCTAGGATTTAAAATCAAGCTTCCTGATCACAGTCTTCCAACCATTGAAAGGTAAACCCATTTATATAATGAATGAATAGGAGAAAAACCAGGACCGGGGTATCCTAAAATGTGTTACAAAAACTTAAGCAGGGGTGGCTAGGTGGCGCAGTGAATAGATTGCCAGCCCAGGGTCAGGAGGACCTGAGTTTGAATCCAGCCTCAGACACTTAACACACACACACACACACACTCACACACAACCTATCTGTGTGACCTTGGGCAAGTTACTTAACCCCAACTGTCCTCCAAAAAACAAAAATAATAATAATAAGCAAAATAAATCTATGTTCATTTGCATTGACTTGCAACATACTTAAGAAAAAAATCACTTTAAAACAGAACCCAATGTTCTTTTTGAAGTTCTATGAAAAAATTCAAATCCTTCATCCCTCATGTAAATTGTGTAAAGATTAAGTCATGTCACACTTTTGTTGATGAGGTATTGCAGGTAGAAAAAAATGATGATTTTTAACACTCAAAGGTTTAAAAAGACACAATTCTAATTGCCTCAGTATTTCTTGAAATAAAATCTGAAAGCTTAAATACTGGACATAGAGGGAACAATAACCTCATTCCCCGAAGCCTCTGTAGTGCAATTTCTGGCAGTTTTTAGATATAGACTCTATTACTGTCCTTGTGAGATTACATTTTATCTGAATTTCTACTGACACATGAAAACTGGCTTATAGTTTTAAAATCTCAAGTATAATCTGTATTTCCCCCAGGCCTTGATATTTGAACAGCCTCAGTTAAATTTTCCCAAATTATCCAAGCCCAGGAATCTTTTGCATTTCCTAAGTCAAAAGTAGTAAGAAAAAAAAATAGCTGTGAAGGATTTGTTTGCAAATGATCCCATTATATTACAGGAAATGTAGAATAAAAGAATAGGGGTAGAACTATGATTCATAGGTAATTAGTTTTAGAGAAGTAAATGTATAAATTGTTGTAGGTTAGCAGAGGCAAGAGAAAAAGTGTTAAGAGCTAATTAAACCCAACTTGCCATTAATCCTGTCTTTGTATTGTCCTGTGACAATTGATTAAAAAATATACTTTAAAATTTAATAAGTGAAAAGGATTTTTTTTTCCTGAAACACTACTCATGCATATCTATGATTCTTCATGAAAAAGGAAGAAATAACATTAAAACAGTAGTAAAACGGTAGTGGTTTGAGTTACATGCAGAGAAAAAAAGTAGACACATATGCATAAAAACTATTTGACACTTAACATCATGGTCTTTGGATATCAGATAATGATTTTTAAATGAATAAAATCTCAGAATTTCATATGTAAATTTTTTAAAACAAAGAAAAATAAATCACAGTATCAAATGCTGTTCTTGGAAATATACAATTAACCTCCGCAAATTCTTTTTTTAGTGACAGAGCTAGAAATTGAAAGAATGCCCATCAGCTGGGGAATGATTCATCAAGTTGTGGTATATGATTGTGACTAAATACTATTGTTCTATAAGATATGATGAGTAGAATGGTTTCAGAAAAACTTGGGAAAGTTTTTATGAACTGATGTAAAGCAAATTGAGCAGAACCAAGAGAACTTTGTACCAATCAACACCAATTTTGTAACAATGATCAATATGAAAGACAACTACTCTGATCAATACAATGATCCAAGACAATTCCAAAGGACCTATGATGAAAAATGCTATCCACCTCAAGAGGGAAAACTGATTAATTCTTATTACAGATTGAAGGACACATTTTTACCTTATGTTTATTGCTTTTTTTTTCAACATGGTTAATATGGAAATGTTTTATACGACTTCATATATGTAAATGATATCATATTGCTTACCTTCTCAATATATGGGGAAGGGAGAAAATTTTGTACCAATATTTTTAAAAAAGAGTATAAAATGTTTTTAAAAGAAAGAGAAACTTTAACTTTAAAAAGTATTTTATTGATGATTTTAGTTTTTGTATCATAGTCTTTTCCAAAGATTCCAAATATCATCCCTCCCTCGATCCTCTTACAACAAACATCAAAAAACTGTTATACAAAACCAACCAAATTAATAAACTCATTGGTGTTTTCAACATTCGACATCCATAATCCCCCACCTCATTCCTTAAATGAAGGAGGTGTTGCCTTGGTCTCTCTCTTTTCTTTTCTTTCTTTTTTTGGAGGGGATTAGTAAATTGAATTTATTAAGTTTCATTTATATCATTCTTTAATTTATACTGTTGTCTTCAGTTGTGTATATTTTTCTCTTAGTTCTGTTTACTCCACATTGTAGCAATTCATTTAAGTTTCTTTCCCCTTGTTCCTCTAAATTCCCCCTATTTTTCATTTTTTCTTATGGCATGATAATATTTTATTATATTCACATAGCATTATTTTAGAATCCGTAGTTTCTGAATGTTTCTCTGTCAAAAAGTAACAAACATAATGCTTTTTCTAGCAAAGTTTTCTCATCCTGCCTTCTGTTTCTTTAAATGTTCACCATCTAAGCACTAAATCTAAGTCTTTTGATATATTTCTTAATTTCTGTCTAATTAGATAACCAGACAATACATAATTATTAAATGTATGCTAGATATCAGACACTGTTTCTCTTTTCCTTTATTTTTTTTCAAAATGCCTGCCTGCCTTTCTACATTCACTGTTGTCAGGCTGGTTCATACATTCCATATCCCTCCTCTAGGTTATTATTACAGTGCTAAATTTCCCCTATAGCTCCCTCTCTATTTTATGTCTGTCTCCCACAATCTTCCTTATATATGCAAGTCAAAATTAATTCCATAAAGCACAGCTCTTAAGTCTTCCTCAGCTCCTGCCTCTTTAAAAAACTAACCCAAATGCTTACCCGAAATAAAGCAAAGCAAACAAAAACGCTTCACAAATAAACAACAAAAATATTTCTAAAGCAGGTATTCAAAACCCATCCTTAATCTGAGATCAGTTTAACTTTCTATTCTTCCACCATTAGGTTTTATACATTTACATTCCAAGCAAACTGTATTGCTTGTTTTTTTTCCCAAATGTTTCTCATGTTTTCTCCCCTCTTCACCTTTCTTACATTGTATACTCATGGAATGTCTTTCCCAGTCTACCAGCATCTAGAGCTTTGAGATAGGTCTGAAGCACAGACATATCCAGAGTTGATCTTCAGCTCAGCCCTATTTCAAGCCAGCATCTTAGGAACTTCAGCATAGACTCAGAATAGGTTCAGTGCCCCAAACTCCCAAACCAGAATCTCCCAAAGCAGATTTTGAATTCAGTAATCCCCTCAGGAAACCTGCATAAGGGGGCCTGTCATAGGAGCCTAGATAACAGACTCAGCTTCATAAAGTCTCCTAGCTAGGCCCAGAGAAGATCTCTAAAGGGATTTCTAAATTAAAAAAAAAAAGAAAGATGAGCTAATATAGTACCAAGGATGCCCAAGACACAAACCCAGATCAAGAGAATAATGCTGAAACACCTATAAGCAATGCCTCAAAGATATTCACAGCTTACCTAACAGAACAATCAAAATTGCTAGAACAAATTATATAAATTTAAAATGAGCTACAATTATATTGTAAATGAAACATGAGCAATGAATATCCCCAATAGTAATGGTGATGGGATCTGAACCCCCAAAAGGAAAAGACAATGTCTTTAGGATCTGGACCCCAGGAAGGAAAAGCCTGTGGACTTTACCACGTGGCCCAGATCCCTGGTGTTCTCCCAGGGCACCCGGCCTTTACCTGTTAATTATCCTTTCACTGTGGTCCTCAAGGTCTACACCTGGCTCCACCCTAGACCACTACTCCTGGATTCCATCAAGACCCCTTCCATAAGGCCCAGGTCCCTGGCATTTTCCTGGGGAACCTAGCCCTTCCAGGTCCTTTTCTGTTACCTCCCAGTCACCCCAGACTACTTGGCTACTCCTAGATCCTTTCCACAGTCTTCCTGCATGTTAAGGTCCATCTTGCCCCCTTCTCCCCCCTTAAATTGCTCAGATTCCTTAAGAACCTGGCCCACTTGCATTAGAGATACAAAGGCTGAGAATCCTTAGGAGTCTGACCAATGGTTCAGATTCAGTCTGGCCCACTTGTCAATGTATGTGTCAAAACAGTGTGAACTCTTAAAGTCTGGCCCACCCTGAACCATGTTCTAAAAAAACTCGTCTTTGACTAAAAGAATTCTTGGGTCAAATTCATTTGAGGTAGGACCTGCTTCATTTGCCTTTGAATTTCAGGATCCCAAAAGATCCCAAGACCTAGACCTCAACAACCATCTAAGCAAATTTCTATTTATTTTATAAAATTCTATTGAAATAGCTAGAGTGCTAATTCCTCATGATACCTGAAGTCAAAAGTAATCTTGTTCTCCCTTTGTGTTTTTATATGACTTTTCTAGAAGTAGCAATGCTTAAGAGAAAGATTAGTATGGCTTCTGTCTTCATGAATCACATAATACAGTAAGGGCAACAATTCTGTATTGTAACATGTACTTCTAAAATATAGGTGATATAAATTAGATGTTTAAACAGAATTATATTAATAGGAACATACATCTCTCCATACAAAATATTTAAATCTTTTTTTGGACTGGGTCTGTGAATTTATTCAGGAAATTTTCTGAGAGGAAATTCCCTTTTACCAATGCAAGTCTGTAACTACTCTCCAATTTGTAGTATCAGTGCCAAAAGTGAGACGTTAAGTGACATTTCTAGGTTTTCACAACTTGTTTATGTTAAAGGAAAGACCAGGTGTTGCTAATTCCAAGGAGTTCTTTTTATCCACTGTACCACAGTTACTCTCATATTAATACATATTAATAGAAATATATACTTGCCCAGATATATACACATTTACATATATACATATATATATATATATATGTTGTATCACTTAATAGAATCTAAGCTCTCTCAGGGCAGGGAAGATTTCACTTTTGTCCTTGTATCTCAAACATCTAACTTAATACCATTCCTGGTGCATAGTAGAGACTTTTATTATTTCCTGATCTGAATTAAATCCATATTATGAATTATATCTGAAATAGAAAAAAGTGACACAAAATTTTGTAAAGAAATCAAATCAAGAAAAACATAATAAGTGATTATAACATGTCAGGCATCATAGTCTGGGGTTACAAAGACAAAAATGAAACATTTACTGTACTCAAAATACTATCATTTTATCCAGAGAAAGAAAATTAATTATGTTCATATAAGTAGATACAACACATACATAATATAAACATAAGAAAATTTGGGAGTAAGAAAAATCTGGGAAAAGGGCAAGAAAGAACTGAAGTAAGAGGTCAGACTAGAGTTAAGCCATGAAGGCAACTATTCTATGAAATGCAAAGCAATAAGTGGCATATGTTTGACATGGGCTAAAGCTTGTGTGAAGACAAGCAGACCAGTTTGTCTGTACCATAGTTTGCAGGAATTATCCAACTACAAAGGTAAGCTAGAGCCAGAATATAAAGGGCTTTTATATTGAAGGAGAAACCACTTCGAGAGAACATTGCATAAAAATATTTCATACATTCATTAAGTCTGAATAAAAAAAAATTTATATAAGACTTAAAAATTTACTGTTTTATTTGATCCTCACAACAACCCTGGAAAGATGGTTCTCTTATTACTCCCATTCTAAAGATGAGGAAATTGAGGCTGAGAGAAGTTAAGTAATTTGCCCAGGGTCATATAGCTAGTAAAAATCTGAAATTGGATTTGAACTCAGGTCTTCCTGACTCCAAGGCCAAACTATATCTACTGTACCATCAAGCTACATACATACATACGAAGCACATATAAATGAGAAAGAGCTAGAAAGAAAGTACAGACTGTGGAGATCTGTGATTGGTTAAGTATTTTGGAAATATTAAGTCTGCAATTACTTAAACCCTCCCAAATAAATTGTGGAACACACTTTGAAATTACAATTTTTTTATTTCCCTCACTACAATTCATGAAATGGTCCAAGTATTTCCTTTTTATGAGGAAGATTCCATCTTGTTAAAGTGAATTACAGTATTTTAAAGAATATGAGGTATGCATAGCTTTTGCCAATAAGAAAAAAAAAAGTTTTCATTGCTTATTGATCTTTAAATTGGCAATGAATCCTAATACATTTACATTATGTCTTTTTCCCCCTTACAATGATACCTACAAGTATACACAAACCTATCAGCACCCTCACTCTTTAAAAAGGAACTCTTAAGAAAATCATCCTTTTGAATTGTGAATAATTGCTCTTTATATATATATATATATATATATATATATATATATATATATATATATTTTGTATCTAGAATGTGACCTCCTTCAGAGGCACAGTGTATTTCCTTTATTGCCGTTGTATCCCTTGTACCTAGCAGAATATAATAAGGATTTAATAGGTGTTTATTTAAGATTTTGTACATGGGTACATATTTCTAATTTCAATAATCTATACCCAAATTAAATATTAGGTCTAACCATTATTTGGCCAATAATAGCTCACTATTACATACCACTTCACAGTATTCCAAGTTTATTCATCACAACAAGCCAAGAAACAGGTAGGGCAAGGATTAAGTCCATTTTACAGATTAGGATGCAGAGACTCAGAGACTTGTGGTAAATTTCCAACGTCACACAGATATTGTGTTAGAAAAAGGAGAGAAACAAAGGACTTCTGACTAAAAGTCCATTATTGCCTCTATTTCACTATTGATGTTATAACCAGAATGACAATTAAGGTGTAAGGGGAATTACAACAGATTTCAGAGATTATGCAGCCTTTCCTATTTCTTGCTTCTTCAAGAAAATCAATTTCAAATATATTGGCCCCATCCAGACTCAATAGTAATAAATGCAATAGGAGGCAAAAAAAAGAAGACTGACAATCATAACTAATAGGTACAACCTTTCCCCAGGGAAGCTTTTTTATGATTGGAAATTCCTTTCTAAAAGTTAAAATTTTGAATTTATTAGTTTCTCAAGATTTCTGAAAGAGGCTAAAACACTAAAAAGTTTGATCAAGAGCTTCTTAGAAGACAGTAAAGCTCAATGGGAACAGTACTTATTATACAGCAACCATTTGAGATAAGAACTGATTCTGATCTTCCTGTTTCTTGCATATATGTTATATCCCCATTAAAATGAATTTGATTCTATAAGTAGGAATTTGAAAATTTGGAGTATGTAAAAAACTACACTCTGGATATAAAAATAAAACAAAACAAGAAACTGTGGACTCAACAACATTCTCTAGCTTGGAGCAGATACAAAATGCTTCAAATATAACAACTAATATGTGAAAGTTTGATTTCTTCAGAGACAACTAGAATATTTGAAAATGTTTCTCAATACCTGGCATAATTCTTCCCTTAATACCATATCCTAGATGAAGGTTCATGAGTTCCAGAAAATAAGACAGACTGCAGGAGGTGACAGAAGTGCAATAAACCCTCTCTACTCCTCAGGAAAGTTTCTACAAGATTTGACTTAGTTGGCAAAGGTGATTAAGGCTGAGATTTCCAATATCACATAGAATTAATCTTATTCACTTGGGAGACTGAGGCAATAGTTTAACTAACACACACACACACACACACACAGAGAAAAGAAAAATCAGTGACTCCTGAAGAGATGATCTTTTCTGCCTCAGCACTTTATACCAAACCATGAATCCCATTGCTACTTAATGGTCCTTTAGTAAGCAGCTTCTGCTTACCAAAAACAATTGCTTTAGATAATCATCTTCTCTTTTCAACACTCATCCAAAGTTCTCAGAGTTAAGCTTCACTGGGTTTCACTTTAAAATGCCAAAGGAGCATTTCTCTGACTGTAGTAATAGATGAAGGTTAGAGAGATGTAGTGAGATAGGAAACTAGATCAACAATATTGATCTCCTTTCAGCCTGGAACAGGGGTCAACTGCCCCTTTCTGTCCTTATGTATCTGACTTTGACACCTAACACTATTAAAACCAATTTGAGTCCATTAGCAGAAATGGAGTCTCTTCTTCTGTCTCAAGGGAAACCTACCAGGCAGTGATGGGAAATTATATAGTATCACTTTTAAAGATCAGCATTCAGTCAAATTCATTCCACCCTTAGTCTCAGTCTCTACTAGTTATCTGTAGAGAGCTGAGTAACTAATTTAAGTGCAAAAGTACCTGATTACTCTGTGCCCTTAGAAATAGAAAAAATAATTGTGATACATAAAGGGAGAGTTAATACAAGTATTATATACACTTTGTGGCTAAAGGTAAGATTTGTTGTAATCAAATTACCTACAGTGAATGGAATATAAAAATACTGTTGTCTTTTTTTTTTTTTTTCACGCAAAGTTTGAGCTATTCCATGATCTCTAAGCTAATTCAGATTAGTGTGGACATTCAGAGAGGCACCTGGACAATATTTCATTCCGTGTTTCAGGTCACTTATTGATACTTTAGTGACACATAGTTGATTCACTTTCCAAATTGCTGGATGTATCCATAAGTACATATTTAATTGTAGGATAGCACTTTTTTTATGTGTGTGTTTCTAAAGCTCTTTCAAAAAAAATCCCTTTTAGTATTTCTTAAGAAAAATGTTAGTGTTTGGACAAGGAATTTCCTGCCATCTATTAAAAATTACTCACTTAAAATTTTAGGTTAGAAAATGTCAGTACTTCAATATTCAGGGCCCTAATTTATTTTTTGGAACATAAGGTATCTTCTAGCTCTAACAATCTATGAATACTGACAAGGATATGACTCTATTTGTACTTGAACTGCTACAACATTTGTTACAATATTTTTTTGTAGGGCAAATACACTTTTTTCTAGCAAAAAAAAAATGCACAGCCCTCTTCCTAACTGTTGGACAACCTTTTATGACTTTGCTAATGATGTGCATTATCATCATAGAGCAGAGGGTTTGGCCTTGCAGCCACAAGGAAAGCAGTTAAAAATTGGGCTGACACAATATTGAAAGAAATTAGATTCTTTTAAAACCCCTGAAATCTTTTAAAGCATATTTGCTATAAATACCACTGTCCTTTCTAACTAATCTGGACAGATAATACACGTGTGGTTTTTTTTTGGGGGGGGGGGGAGTTGTTTTTGTTTTTTAAAAAATCTGACTGCATTTTGCTTACACTGTTCCTATTTCCCAAGAGAGGGATTGTTATATGCAGTCTACAAATCACCCAAAGAAGAAAAGAAAAATATGATAACAGAATCATTGATTTTTAGGGAAACTTCTAGTATGACTTATACTTTTGGAATATCAATCATCAACTGTATGGCTTACAAGAGGAATATATACACATGCGTATACACACATGCCTATATGTGTGTAACTGTGTGTGCATACAGATAAATATACACACACAGATGTACACACAAGCCTATGTTCATATACACTATATATTAAACATATTGGCATATATGTAGGAATATAGTGATATGTATGTATATGTATGTATATATACAATACACATATATACATTCACATATATACATATGAATATACATAGACATCTATGTGTCTATATATTGCTCTGTGGTAATTGAAGCCTCAATGAATTTGAATAAGAATGATGTGGGTGATACAATCATGCTATAAATATCAGCACTCAGCATCTTAGATGTAATAATCCCTTATCTACAGTATGGCCCCTTCCACTTGAAAATTCATTTTTTAAAGTTAAGCTTATGTCTTTGCAAAGATGCTACTCCTCTTCCTTTGCTAAAGCTGGAGTATGAAAAATATACTCATGAATGAAAATGAAGAAGCAGAGTATGAATATAAAAGAATCTTTATAAAAACCCGTAAATTAACAGTCAACAATTCTAATCATGGCTGCATGGCACTTTCACATTGGCTTTCCCACATGACTTTATATGCCTAAGAAAGAGGAGCTTGAGCTGTCAGCATCTGTCAGTTCCAGGAGGCAGCAAGAAAACTGACATCCTTGACTGAGAAACTCTCTCAATAGGAACATGTGGAATGTATCATTCAATCTCATCTCTCTCCATTAGATTTCTTTAAGAATACATAATTTTGCTACCTCCCAGAACAGCATACTACTTACTGTATCACGATTTCACACACCATTGCTCATCCTTTCTTTCTCTCTATTGAAGCATGCTAGCAGCCAGACTCCTGAGCTATATTCCATAAGGTCATGGACCAAATAGACTAGTAACTGTTTTGCTCAGGAATTCCCCATTTTTGTGATGAGGTGTCCCAAATTGAACAGAGAACAGTCTAAACTTCTTTGTTTTCAATTCTTTTCTATATTCATGGCACCTAGACAGCAGCTCTCCCTGATTTCTGCTATGATTATAAATTTGTTATGCCTTCCCCACCCCCAAACATAATGTGCCATAATGTCAAAAAAAAAAAGGCTCTGTAATTCATATTAGAAAACCAGTATTATATTCCAGTCCTAAAACTTAGAAATAGTTTATCTCCTGTTAAGCCAAAATCTAATTCTTGGAAATTTTCACTAACTATCCTTTAGTTGTGACTTCTGTGGTCCACCAGAACAATTGTACTCTTTATTTCACATAGTAGCTAGGTGATGCAGTGGATAGAGCAATGGGCCTGGAATCTGGAAGAATTAAGTTGCAATTGAGCCCTCAGATACCATACTAGTTGTGTGACCTTGGACAGGTCACCTAACTTCTGTTTTCTTTACTTTGTATAACCATAAAATGGGAAGAGTAATACCACTACCTGTATCAGCAAGCACCCCAAGTGTTCCAAGGGTGGCTCCCAGCATAGGTTCTTAGATCTGCTTTGTTAAAGGAAAACAACTCAAAATGGGTTAACAAGCTTACTTTAACCAGTCAAATAAGTATCGTTTACCTAGTTCAGGGGAAAAAGGTCAGCACCCCGAACTTCAGAATATACAGACAGAATTATCAAGACAGAAACAGATCACGTAGACAGATTTCCAAACCATCCAACCATTAAATCCATACCAAATCAACATCTGGGTTTTTCAAAGCTGGGGGCTCTCAACAACAGCTTCCCAGAGTCTCATGTGATCAAATCACAGAACACTTCTCAAAGTGAGCCCCAAATCAAAGCCTCACATCAGGGATTATATAGCCTTCTCCTGGATCAGAGAATGTAACAACCTTCTGGACCCACTGGCCAATCAAAAAGTATCTACTGAAAAACAAGCCACCCACCCCAGGCTTCAGGTGCACTTTAGCCTAGGGGCAGGGAAGATCTTAAAAATTTACATTCGCATTACACTACCCAGCAAGATTAATGTGAAAAAACTTTGATAGACTGGGCTCCTCTGAGCAATGCAAGGTTATTAGACAACTCCAAAAGACTCATGATGGAAAGGGCTATCCATCCACATCCAAAGAAAGAACTACAGAATCGGAATGCAGATTGAAGCAAACTACTTGTTCTCTCTCTTTTGTGTTTTGTTTTGTTTTGTTTTATTCCTTCTTTCTCCTTGTTCACTTCATTGTTTATAACTCTTCTTTACAACTTAACCAATGTTTAATGCAAAGATATTTGTAGAACCTATATTGGATTGCATGTTGCCATGTGGGGTAGCGGGGAGGAGAAAGAGGGGGAGAAAATTTGGAACTCAAGGGATTGTGGAATTGAATGTTGTAAACTAAAAGTAAATAAATATATATTTTTTAAAGTTTGCTAAGAGCATTTTAAAGGAGATAATACTTATAAAACACTTAGCACAGTGCCTGACACCTACATAGTAAATGTTTAATAGTTGCTTTATTCCTTTGAAATATTTTCTAATAGAATTATTGGAAAGTGGAATGGGTTGCGCTGAGAGGTACTCTTCCTAAGATATCTACAAGCAAAGGCTGAATTGTCGTTTGTTAATCATGGTAGTCATGCTTACTAGCATTTCTATTTAGGGACAAGTAGAACTAGAAATTATGGTATTTGAAGAAAATTATTATATCCCCACTAAATAGTCTCTTATATAAAGTGACCATTACTAATTTCTTTAGTAAAGTAACATACAATTCTTACCATCCTCAGACACCTCTAAGCACATTACATTGCTCAAAGTGCTTCTTAAAATATAGTGTCTAAAATAGAATGCTATATTTCAGTAATCTGTCTAGGTGGGAAACTAGAATTTTTATCACTTCCCTTGTGTTAGATCTCTTGTGTTGGACATTGAATCTGTATGTTCATAGATTTCCTCAAAAAGAGAAAGAAGAGAGAAGGGTGAGGGTGGGGCAGGGAGAGACAGAAATAGAAAGATAGAAGGGAATAACCATTTATTAAGTGTCTATAATATGTCAGGTGCTGTGCTAAGTGCTTGGAAGAAATTGTCTCATTTTATCTGTACATCTACCCTCACAGCTGCTTTCATGATCTACATTTTACAGTTGAGTAAATTGAGGCACAAAGAAGTTAGGCAATTTGCCCAGGGCATCACAAATGTAGTAAGTGAAGTAAAGTCTTCATTGTTCCAGGTCCAGTACTCCCTCTCCTGAACTACCTAGTTGCCCCCCAAAAAGGTACAATGACAGAGAGAGACAGAGAAAGAAAAAGAGAGACAGAGGGATAGATAGTGGAAGACAGAGACAGCTGTCACATTTGCCACTGTTCCAACATCTATACCTCCAGAGCTTAGCTCTCATACCTCTTCTTTTTGCTGCCCCTCCCGCACCACAGACTTTATGTTTATGGTTTTGATTTCAGAAGATAAATACCATTTATTATAATGATTTCTATGTGAAAATGCGCTTGGGTTACAAAGAGAGAGAGAGAAAAAAAACCTCTTTATCAATAGGAATTTCCTGTGGGAAATTTTTCCTTCCTTTTAATCCTAAAAAAACAATAACAACAACAACAATCTGTCAGTTCCACTATATGGCATTGAGCAAATTGCAAAATAAATAAATAAAACGACAACATATCGTTGCATATTCCACTTAAACAAATCTCCCAAATTGGTCATGTGTGAAAATGTATGTCCCTATGTAAATCTATGTTAATTAGCCTTCTGTCAAGAGTTGAGTAACATGACTGATCTTAATTCTTTAGATTCAGATTTTAAACTTTTTGGTTAGAGTTCTAAAGCCTCTCGAAGTTGTTTTCTCTATAATGTTATTGTATAAATTGCTTTCCAAGTTCTTTTCAATTTGTTCTATATCAGTTCGTACAGGTCTTTCCAGTTGCCTCTGAAATTATCCATGTCACCATTTTAATGGTGAAATAATATTCTATTATATTCATATACCACAATTTATTTAGCTCTTCTGAAACAGGAAGATACTCTTCTCAGTTTTCACTTTTTGCATACTAGCAATTTTTAAAAGTTAACACAAACTATAGTTTTATTAAGAATAATTGGGGTGGCTAGGTGGCACAGTGAATAGACACCTGACACACTTATTAGCTGTGTGACTTTGGGCAAGTCACTTAACCCCAATTGCCCTCCAAAAAGCAAAAAATTAAAAAAAATTTAAAGAATAATTAATCAGAAAACACTATTTAGTACAATAATTCTATACCAGGAACTACCCTGTCACATATATGTTCATACATGTGCATATATGCTCACATGTGCAGGCAGCTAGCTGTCATTATGTATATATGTGCACACACATGTAACGTGTGCATTCATGTGCTCATGTGTATTTATATGTCGTGTGCACATATGTACACAATCACAGGTCCAGGACATCCATTTAGCACCTAGGTCACAAACCTCCTTGGGGTAATGGGCTTTGTAAATTTAAAAATGCATAGAAATGTGAATTGTATACCTTGCTGAAAACTCCAATCATCCATGATTTCTGTATTCTGGTTATTCCTTCTACTGATGCAGATTGCACTATCTCTGCCTGATTATTCTATGTCTTATCTATGGTCTGCTAAAATTTATGCAAAAGTGTTTTTTTTTTTCATGTAACATGATGAACGCATTTCTTCCTTTCTCTTGACAGCTCAGGAATTCCAAAAAACCAATCAGGCTATCCATTGATTCTCCCTCTCTTCTGTAATGGATCAACCCATCTCTTTTTCACTCATATTTCTTGGGTAATATTCTTTTCTCCGTTTATATTTAATTATTCAAGATTTGTATAATGTTTCATCCAGATTACATGCACTATGTACTCCTTTCCTTTGTGGTATTGCTCTCAATAATTTGCACAATAAAAACATGTGTTTCTAGTAGTGATTTAAGTTTTTAAAGTGCTTGCTTTGTTTACATACACCTAAGATGTGAGGATAACAAATATTTTTCTGATGTTTCCTGTAAAAACCAGGACATACATACCCAACATACTTCATAAACCAATGACCCATAAGAATAACCTGAATGGAAGTATTTGGAAGAAGGACTCAAGTCCAAAGAGATAAATTTACTAGATCTGAAAATATATTCGGCATAATAGAGGCCACATTGATATTGGTGGCCCTTGAATAAGTAATGGTCTTCTTGCTAAAATAATTTGGTAGAAACACCTGTTACTATCAACCAATAAAAACTACACAAATCCCTAAAATAAATGAAAAAACTTAGAATGTTGGACTTGAGTCATAAAGATCTGGATTTTAATCATGCTTTTTACTGGCTGTATGACCATGGGCAAAACATGTAACCCCTCTAAATCTTAGATACCATACCTATTAAAATGAGGAATGGGATAAACTAAAATAGTATCTGATATCCCTTTCAGATCAAAAGTCTTTGGGCTGTGAGATAGTGAATTTTTTACAATCTTTTTAATTCTTTCAGGGCTCTTATGATTAAAAACATTTCCCTTCCTCCCTCTACCCCCCTGAAATAAAATCCCAGGGCTGTGAATAACAGCATTTCTATTACTGAAGTAGTCATAATTTCATGCTGCTTTATTAGGTTAGAATTAGGGGTGGGAACTGTTCAAAAATCTTACAAGTAAATATTTAAAAATTTACAACATCGGTATTAATTCTAAAGTTATCACCACAGAAATTTTCCATGGTGGTTGTAGTATCTTCAAGCATGCCCATTTCATACTTATTCTGTTTAAATTCTAACAATCTCATACCATATGATATTTAAGAAGCCAACAAAAATATTCAATTTTTAGCAGTTAAAGTGTTGTTATCTGCAGCATTTCTTAAATGAATAGATGTATGCTAGAGCATTTTAAAACTTTGAATACTGAAACATATACTTCCAAGTGTCATTATGGACAGGTTGAGAATTTATCCACCCACACAGTAAGCAAAAATTAGAAAAAATAGGATTACATCTTTATGCCACACTTTGTTTCTCCTCATCCAGCAAAAGCATTTACCAACACTTGGAAAGTGTCCCAGAACATTTGGTATGACCAAGTGGAAAAAGAAAAAAAAAAATAAGAAAAAGAAAAGAAAATTTAAAAAAAAAACATTTTGTTTCAGAGGAAAGAAAACCAGGCACAAAAACTTCGTAAATGAAGAGAAAATAAACAAATTCACTCAAAACTTGCTAAATTATGTAGAGGGCCCTCAGAATACATACAACATGCAGCACATAAAACAGCAGTTGGTAGGTTTAATTGTGGATAGAGCACTAAATTTATAGTTAAGAAGGTCAGAAACTGAATCCTATCTCTGAGCTTTCTAGTGTGACTCTGGGAAATCATTTAAAGTCTTTCTGCCTTGGTTATCCCTTCTATAAAATGAAAATGCTAATACTTAAAGGTAGTATTACAAAGATCAAACTAGATAACACATGTAAAACACTACGAAAATCTTAAAGAGCTATGTAAATGTGAGTACCATATTGATGAGGTGCAGGTTCTGGGAATCCCCTTGAGCTCTCCTTGAATCTTTGAGGTATAGGATCTGGGAACCCCCCTTAAACTCTGATTAAATCATCCCATTTGATGAGGCATGCATGAGGCCATAAGTCTTACATTGTGTGGCTGAGCCCAGACCTCTGTTACTAGCCCAGCCCTCCATTGCCATCTACTTCCCACCTGTGAGCCTATCAAAATATCAGTCCACCCATGAACTGGCCTAGCCCACCATTGTCTGTCAGCTGCAGGTAGCTTCCAGAAACTTCCCACCTTTAATCACTCATTGACCCCATTAGACTTCTCCTGAAGACCGTCCCCAAAGTCCTCCTCTAGACCACCCCTAGATTCCTTCCACAACTTTCTGTATCTAAGATCACATCTTCCCTCTGTGTGGTGTGAAGAGTGCCACAGAATGACCTAGCACAGACTTACTCTGTGTCCGATACCGGCAAACTTTTAATAAACTTTGCCTTTCTTTGGCTGAGAGACTACTCGAGTCAAATTCATTCAGCAGGACCCAGAATGTTGGTATTTTGGAGTCTCCAGAGCAACCCTAACCTCTTCAATATTACTGTTGCTGTTATTGTCATTATTACTATTACTATTGTTGTTACTATCCACTGAAGAAACCTACAATCACATATTTACAATTGGGGCAAAATACACAAACAAGTACATCTAGAATTGTGCTATCAAATTGAAATAGAAAGGTGATCATCAATCCTTACATAGGATCCCTTAGGATTGCATGTTGACTTGTAAAATTGCATACTGTATTACATCTTTATTTCATTAAATATTTGCCATTTATTTTTTTAACGTGGTGTTTATGGAGGTGATGGGACCTGTATCCCTAAAAGGAAAAGACCATGTCTTTCAAAAAACTCCCAGTCCCTGAATTTTCCCATACCTATCAGCAGCCCAGATCACTGTTCTTTGACCCAGGCAACTGGCCCACCCCAGCCCACCTAGATCACTTCATTAATTTGACACTCCTTTCATTGCCACTCTTGGCCCATCCCAGATTACTTACATATATACAAAACTCCTTGATCCTATTTAGATTACCTAATCAGACTACTTAATGTCCTTCTAGCTTCCATCTGACCTATCCCAGACTACTTACCATTCCTTAATGCCATCCAGATCCTTTCACTGTCCCTTTTGTATAAAAGCATCAGTCTCACACACACACACACACACACACACACACACACACACACACACACACACTATTAAGTTTCAGGTTTACTAGGATCTCTGCCCTCTTATATTGGCATGACAGTAAATTTTGCCACTGACTGAAAGATGGTTTGAGTGTATGAATTCATTCCAAGAGGATACCATCCTTTACCCTGCAACCCCAAACATTATAAGGGCTGTTTACACTTATTATTGTAGGCTGTATATTTGACACTTCTTGTCTAGAATATGCAAGACAAGAGAAAGGGAATTAAATGACTAGAGATTCATTCCTCTTTTTTTCTGAATCTTAATACATCCTTACATGATAGATATCCAAAATCATCCCTGAATTCCATGTTGTGAAGGGGCATCAGAGTCTAACTTGTTTGCTAATCAGTAGTATCAAATTCAAATAGAAACTGGTGTAACTAACCCATGCATAAGGATTCTGGTGGGCCATATAGAAAACATAATGTTTTCTAAATTTCATTTAATTTTTATTTTGTGAAATATTTCCTAATTACATCTTAATCTGGTTTGGAGGCACTCTGTAGTAGGCAGACTTGGACTGTGTGTTTGACACCTATTCTATATATAAAAAGGAATCACTTCTGTAATATCCCAATAAGTTATCTTGCAGTTTTAACTGAAAGATCATAAATGAAGGTCAACCCACCAGTTACCATCATAAACGTGAAAAGTTTGGACAGATTTCACTGTTAGGAATTTTCCTTTTTCATTATTACACCAAATCTATCCCTGCCTCTCTGTAACTTCAATTTTTCTCCTTATTTCTGACCTCTGGGGCCAAACAAAAAGAGCCTAATCCTTTTTCAGAACAAAAGAATTTAAAATACTGAAAGAAAGAAGAGGCATGCTAAGTGTTTAACTATCCAGATCAAACATTCCCAGGTTACTCTTTCAATTCTATTTGAGGTCACCAGGCCTGTCATAACCCTAGTTACCCTCTCTCATATATGGGGCTCATAAATGAACACAATATTCCAATGTGAGCTAACCAAATCATATTAGAGCAAAATTATCACCTGTTGTGTTCTGTGCACTTTGCTTCTTTTATTATTGTCTAAGATGATAATAGCTTTGATGGATATCATTTCACATTATTAACTCATATTGAACTTGGATTGCACTTAAATCCCTAGATTTTTAAACAGGAATGTTTATTGTTTAATCAAATCTTTACTATATCATGGTGATATTTTTGTTGTTGTTGAACTCCAAATATAATACTTTATTATCTATCCCTTTAAAATTTAATAATATATTTGTTTAACCTGTTGAGATCTTTTTGGTTTCTCATTCTGTCCTTCAAAATATTAGAAATTCCTTCCATTTTTCTGTGATATTGAGAGATCAACCTTATAGGCCTTCATCTAAGTTCACTGGTAAAATTCTGAAACAGCAAGGATGCAAAGGCAAATTCCTAGGGTATTTCACTTATGATTCCCATGCTCCAAAGCTGACAATGACATTATTAAATATTCCCTAGGTTTTATCATTGTACAATCTGAGATTCCACTTAATTTTCTCAGTCTCATCCATCTCTCTTCATAATTTCCACAAGGATTGCCAAAGAAATTTTATCAGAAGCTTTTATAAAATCCTGGCATATTATATCTATACTATGATCATTAATGATCTTTTTTTTTTGCCTTTCCAGATGCCCAACTTGTTTAATTTTATTTTATTTTCTAAAGCTATAACTTGAATTCAAGTCAAGCATACTGGCCTGTATGATGCACACCATACTTTCTTACTTTTCTGAAAATCAGATCCTTTATCTTTGTCCTGACATATAGCATTAGTCTTCTTTGTGACATTTCCGAAATCCATAACAGCGGTTTCAGAACTACTTTTATGAATTCTTTTACTTCCATGACTATGTGGGACAGTCAATCAGAAACTTGTGCCTTGAATTTGTTGTGAAACTCTTGCAAATTTCTCAACTGTATTTTGCTTTAAGTTCCTGATAACTTTTTAAAAAATATTCTGATCTGTATATAGATCATTCATTCTCCTTTATGGAGGGATTTGAGTGGGGTACACTCTCTGCACCCTCTGAAAAAACTCCTCAAAATGGGGAGAAGGGAGAGAGTCAATCTAAAAACCAGAGATAGAGTCCAGTAAGACTAGACAGACCTAAGTCCTGGGTTTCCTAAGAAATTACACAACCTAGGACCCTTCCCTTGCTGTCAATCATCCTTAAACCCTTCAGGAATTTTAGGAATCACTTAGAGCCCTTCGTCCTTCTTCAATTTGGCATTTGCCAAATAAGAATAGGTACATCTAGATTGGCTATCCCCTATTTCCTTGTTCTTCGTAAGCCTGCCTCCCATCCACTGAGAGATAGTGGTGGGCTTCTTTGTTCCTTATCATTGGAGGAGAGTTCATGTAAGACCACCTCCCAGCTAATGGGAGAAGGCAGCAGTGAGAGGAAGCTTGACAGCATTAGGGTATAAATTCTTGTTCCATTTTCTGTAACATGCCTCCTCTCCCTGATCCATCATGGAGAGGACCACCTTCTTACCCTTGGGGAAGAGAATAAACATTTCCTGTTTTTATCCTGAGAAACCTCAATGTTCTTGATTAAATTTTAATGGGGTTTTTCACCCCATACAGAGTTAAGCAATTCTTCTCAGTCAATCCCTGTTAATATTTCATTTACCCAGTTGAGAACAACCTTGACCTTTTCTTATTGTAGCTACTTAGCAGATTTTTTTTCTTTTACCTAGATACCACTAATTAGTGAGAATATGTTGTTCTCTCCTTGCTGCTCACAGCTATACACATTTAAGAAACCTTTAAAGTAAACCGTAAAGTTAGTGAGGTTTAGAGATTCAATGTTTCAAAGAGAGAAAGTTAAGACAAATTACAAATACAAATCTCAAGACTATGAAGATAGTCATTGCTAATGTTTCAGCAATCACATCTATCAGTTCTTTGAGAAGCCAGATGATTTATGTTTAGTGACTAGAACTCATTAAGAGGAGTCAAGTTCACTCTATTTACATCCTTATGTTTGGAGATCAACTTCCTAATAGATTTGTTTATTTAATCTAATCTTTGTTTATTCAACATAATCTAGGCTTAACTATATTGAAATGAATAATAATTATATAGCAACAAAAATCCAGAAAATACTATCTGAACTTCTTAAGGGACTATAGGTGATCAATATTTTCTGTCACTGGGTGGCTTGTTCTAAGATTTTTACAGGTGAAGAAGAATTTTAACTGTCATGGGGTTTATCAGACACAGTCTCATGAGGTTAACCAGTGACCATACCACCTCCAGTGAAGAGTACAGTGTATTGTACATAGTAAGGAACACAAAAGTTTAAAAAAAGCTCATAAAATTAAAAATGGTAAATTTAAAAATCATTTCAAATTCGTTTTTTTTAATTCCACTAGACATAATTTTAAAAATAGTTTTTGTGTGTTTTTTGTTCATTATATGTGTTTAATGATGGTTAAAGCTATATTCTTTTTGAATAAGGGCTTTCCATTTTTAAGAACAATCATGTTTTCCTTTCTTAGCTTCATTACCTTTCCCACAAACATCCTTTCCCTCCTTGAATTCATTATTTATTTTTTTTTTTTAAAGCAATCGGGGTTAAGTAACTTGCTCAAGGTTACAGGGCCAGGTGTTTCTGGGTGTGTGCTAAGTGTCTGAGCCCGGGATTCAATCCCCAGGTCATCCTGACACTGGAGCCGGTGCTCTTACTCTACTCGCTGTGCTACCTGGCCACCCCTGAAGTAATTTTTTCTTTGTATAATAGCATTACTCATTGTATCCCTACAACATTGTTACCTTTAACCTTTCCTTCTCCCTCACCTCTCATATCTAATTAGTTACCAAGTCTTTTCAATTTTACTTCTTGAATATCTCTCATATCCATCCTCTCCTCTTTATTCCCACTGAAATAAAATTAAAACAAGCCCTCATTACTCTCCACCTACATTAATGCCAAAGTTTTATAATAGTTATTCCTATCTTCATTATCTTCCCTTATCAATTTATTCTTCATATTACTCCCAGAGTAATTTTCTCTTCCCCTAGATCCAACAATGCTATTCAATTACTCAAAAATCTTCAGCAACTCCCAGTCACTTACTATGTGAAATTGAAGCATTTTCAATAAAACCTTAACATTCCAAGGTTTTTTCATATGGTTTTCATTTACATGGTCAATTCTCCAGGAAAACACTGGGACAACAGGTAATACATATTTTAGGTTTGAAAAGTTTTCTATGTACATTTGATCCCCTTTGAATTTATATAATATGGATGAGGTTCAGGCTCTGGGAACCCCCTTGAACTCTGAATCTTCCCTTTTGATGAGGCATTTGCCTGAGGCCATAAGCCTTTCATTGTGACTTGGCCCAAACCTCTGTTATTAGCCTAGCACTCCTTTGTCCAGCAACTTCCCACCCTTGATCCTCCCAAAATATCTATACACCCTTGAACTAGCCTAGCCCTCCATTGTCTCATCACCAGGTAGCTTCCTGACCTCATTTGACTCCTCTTCTAGACCACCCCTAGATTCCTCCCCCAATCTTTCTGTATATAAGACCCCATTTTGCCTCCATGAAAAAAAGCCAGAGAATTATCTAGCACAGACTCACTCTGTGTCAGATTATTCTGACCCATTTGTCCAGTACAAGTGTCATAGATACCGAGGCTCCTTAAGAGTCTACCCATTATGGAGAATCTTTAGTAAACTTTGCTTTTCTTTGGCTGAGAGAAGGCTTGAGTTGAATTCATTTGGCAGGACTCAGCATGTTGGTATTTTGGGGTCTTGAGCACCCTCTGACCTCAACAAAATTAATCTCTTTATTCTAGATAAGGAAATTAAGACTTAGAGTTCAATGACTTAGAGTCTCACAGCTAGTAAATGTCAGGGGTAAGATTCAAAGTCATGTCTTTTAACTAGATGTTCAGCTCAAATTTTACTATCCATACTGCCCTTCCTTTTTCCCTAAATGCACCAAGTCATTACTTCTATTACACATACTTCTCTAAGTGGATTTCTTTTCCTACTCTTATCTACTACATCATGATTTTATAGAGAAAAAAAAGTATCATAGATTTAGAGTTATAAAGGTTATTTTATAGATGAGGAAATTGTATCAGAGATATTAAGTGACTTGCCCTACTAGTTACCTCCAATACAAATTTTTATGAATTATTAAGTTTGTGCCTGTTTTCCCTGTTAGCTCCAAAGACTGTTAGCTCCAAAAGGGCAGTACCCTTTCTTCAATGAAATTTGTTTGAAATACAGCACTTTGCATAGAGCCTAATAAAAGCTTATTGAATTGAATTGTTATGGTTTCAGTTTCTTGAGATATTAAAGTAGTCTCTACAGAAGCAATAAATGCAAATTTCTTCCTACTAACAGATAGTTTCCAACAACTATAACCATTATAATGGCATTTATTTTTTACTTTAAGAACCATTTGAAATGTACAAAAATTTTCCAGTCTGAACTTCAGAGATTAAGAATTGCAATATAAAATATTTTCAAATCTAGCATGCAAAATCATTGACTAACAAATGAACAATGGCATTTGCTAAATAGAATATAGGTTATTTCTTTAGAACAAAGTGGGGGGTTAGGGAGTGAGTCACCTCTGAAAAGCTGTTTTCCCTTTCATAAGTACTGAATCATAACATTTTAAGGCTGAAAAGCACTTTAAAGATCATCTTATCTCATCATTCATCTTGCACATGAAGAAACTAAGAGGATGGATGATTTGAAGGACATACAGCTAATAAAAGAGGCAGTCCCAAAGCCTCCATCTTTCATAATCCAATGTTCTTTGTAATCCAACAAAAGTGCCCCTAATCTCTAAGATCTTGTGGTTGCTTTATTTTTTCATAATCATTTTTGCTGCAGTAGACCTATGCTACTGGAAGAGTAAGTCTCTTGATATCTCATGTGTCATGTTCACTTTTAGAAATGTGGTGAAGAATTTCATTTAGAGTCTCTGTAGAGTGTCACAATTAACATCTTCCAGGAAATAGAAATGTGTGAATGAACTGTGTGTTTTGTCAGAAGATTCTGCTGTAATTATATATTCTAAAAATTCTCATTTCCATAAAAACTTCCCAAGTCCTACTTTACACATGGGGAAACCAAAATCCTTTCGTTAGCATCTGAAAGGCAGATATGTTCGTGGTCTTTCCAGCTCTGTTGTGATGCATAGAAAGTGTACTGGCAAAGGATGTGAGTTCCAGTTTCACCTTTTTCCCTTACTACTGGGATGAATTCCAGTAAGTCATGTAACTTCTTTATTATAAAATGAGGTCAAACTAGATGAGTTCCAAGGCTTCTTCCCACTATAAATCTATGTTCAAATAACCTTCCAGAGCTTGAGTTCACTGGTATATCTTTGGAAATCCAGTGACACCTCCATTTCATTGGACAACGAAAGATGGCTAGAGGTATTTATATATTCTGTGGATGAATCAGGATGAACAAGATTTAAGTTTCTTTCTATGAAGATTTAAGTTTATTTTTGTCTTCATATTCCCAGCCACTAGCCAGTATAGTCACTTAATAAGTGTTTCTTAAAATTTGGGGATCAAAACACAATTATGATTTTGGAAGTCAATGGAGTGGATGAAGCTGTTTATTCCTGTAGCAAAAGGACCCAGGTTATTGTCTCCATCCAATTCATTACTCATTTGCTGATTACAACCCATCACTTCAGAAAGAAGTCAAAAAGCAAGCTTTTTTAAACATGTAAAATGTGCCTTCATTCATCAGCCTTCTTTCCTTGTTCTATTTATTTGTATTTGCTGCCTACATTTTCTTTATATTTTCATGTCTTTTAAGGAAATCTCCAAACAACTGTTCTGTTTCATCTCAGCATTCCTCAGTGGATTTTTATCATCAAAATAATGAAAAGTCACTGAATTTTTGTAGAATGTCTGCCTCTAATTCAGCTATGGCAAATACAATACCAGCAATGTAACTGATCATGAGAAACAAACATCTGCTGTCTAAATCACTTTTTTTAAAAAGTCAGCCACTTCAGTTTTGAGAACTAAACAATATGCTGGTCTTGTTAAACATGTTTATGCAAGAAAAGACTTGTTCCAGGACAAATATTAAGCCATAAATTAGAGCAAATCTTCCTCCCTAAATTTTTCGTGAATTACATAGTATTTTTGCTTTTAATTTATGTGTATACATGCAAACAAAATATTCAATAAGCCTGTAAGATATTTATTCTAAAAAAGGAATATATCTTATAAAGAGCTATGATGCAGTGAGGAAAAAAATGGTTTTGGAGTCAGAGGACCTAAGTTCAAATATTGTCTCTGAAATATACTACATTCAACTTCAGGCTCCTCATCAGTTAAATGAGATTATTGGTATAGATGGCCTTTAAAGTTCCTTCTCATTCAAAATGTTCAATACTGGGATGCTACAGGTCTTTAATCAATTAATTTTATATTGACAGGCATTGAAGTTGCTAGTAGTTTCAAGGATTTTGCTAAGTACAGGGAATACAAATCAAAACAAAAACAACAAACATTCTGCTCTCAAGCAGCTTACAATCTGCTGAGAAAGGAGGGAAAGTTAGAGATAGGCATTTATATGTAAATACAACAAGTTTACTTCATCTTTCTGAAGTAATGTAATGATTCACTGTTACCATAATGTTTCCCTTGCAATTATTTTTAAAGAAAAATAAAATAAAATCAGATATAATCAGACATATAAAGACTAATTCCTGTTTTTTTTTTTTAATGAACTGAATCTGCCATTAACTTGGTATCTAAATTAAATGCAATTAAAAAAAAAACCTGGCAAATAATATGACAAAAGAAGTTTAAGAAGAAAAGATAAATAATAATAATAAGAGTAAAGTTAATTCAAATTCTTACCTAATCAATGAGCTTTCAATTGCCTACTGACAAGCATTTATTAATCACCAAAAATATGATACACAGAACTAAGACAAACCTGAAATAATATCTGCTATCAATATATGATTATAATTTCTCAAGAGGGAGATAACAGGCACATATGTAGATATAGACAAAATAAATAAAAGCTAATTTTTGAGGAAAAAAAGCCAAGAACATAGGGAAATCATTTTTCAAAATCTGGATTCCTTTTGAATGGGTATATAACAGTTTAATAGTCATAATTTAATGTCATGGATATTTAAATTCTTAATCTATTTGATGTTTCCAGACAATAAAGTATTTACTACAAAAAGCTATGTATTCCCCATAATCTATGTGTAATCTAATAGGACTTATTATTTTTAGAATCTAATGAAGGACTCTCTGGTTTTAGTTTCTTTTTATTTAGCAGACTTGCATATCATAATTAAAAATGACATTTAAAATATCTGCAGGCACTGCAAAATCCTAGTTGTAAAGATTTATGAATTTTAATATAAATGTTTATCAAGTGCTAAAATGAAAGAAAATCAACTTCCTTTTGTAAAATAATTTTACCAGTATGTAATATATATTTTTGTATCATAAAATATATTTTAATATA
Organism: Petaurus breviceps papuanus; assembly: GCF_028583685.1. Taxonomy (NCBI): domain Eukaryota; kingdom Metazoa; phylum Chordata; class Mammalia; order Diprotodontia; family Petauridae; genus Petaurus; species Petaurus breviceps. The sequence goes on from NW_027187309.1 coordinate 7,174,590, forward strand.
GCTATCATGCAATAAGCCAAGTCGTTGTATTCTAGATGACAGATCATTCAATGTTAAATAGATAAATAATTTAGAACTCTAATTTCTTATATTTATAGTGAGTTATCTATTTCTGTAACTATCAAAATCATTATGGAATTGATATAAATTGGCAACATATTTTTGAGGATAAATTGAGGCATACTGTACTTCTGGCCTTATTTTGTCCATAATACCGGAATTAAAATTGGTAAAGTTTTTCCTTGACATTTCTTCATCCCTATCTCTGAACTTTGCAGCTGTGATTGTGTAGGATTTTAAGTTCTTGACATATGGTGATCAAAGGGGAAAAAACAATTGGTTAGCCTAGAAAATGGTTGAAAGACTACATTATAGCTGTCTTAAAACATTAAAAAAAACTATCATTTGGAAGATGTAGATTATATATGGAAGATTAGCCTTGTTTAAAATTTTCTGACCTTAGGAGATAGAACTGGAGCAGCTAGGTGGTACAATGGATAGAGCACCTGGCCTGGAGTCAGGAAGACTCATATTCCTGCGTTCAAATCTTCCTCAGAGATTTACTAGTTGTTTAATTCTGGACAAGTTACTTGACCCTGTTTGCCTCAATTCCTTATCTATAAAATGAACTGGAGAAGAAAAAGGCAAACCACTCCAGTATCTCTGCTAAGGAAACTGCAAATGGGGTCACAGAGAGTTGAATTCAACTGAAATGATACAACAACAAAAGATAGAACTAGGGTTAATTGGTAGAAGATGAAACAAGTATGCTTCTTATAAATAAGAGTTTACAAAAAAAATTGGGCAGTTTGAAGAGGGAGTGGATTCTTCTTCATTAGGGGTTGTAATGTAATGTAATGCCAAGGAAAGGCAACTTCCCAAGGTTCAGAATACCAACACAGGTGCTCTCCATTTTATTCAGTGACAAACCAAGAACAGAGAAGGTCAAAACATGACATCATTCCAAATACAGCATTTACTAAGTGTGATTAAATAATCTCCAAGTACTACCCCACCCCAGGACCTTCCAATCATTCAATCAATTACAAAGTCCCTGGTCTAAATACTTCTCCACCCCTAGGCTATACCTTCATTTAGTCCACCACAAAGCCCCTCTTCTCAAATGGAGATTAGTTTCCAAACATAAGTAAAGTACATTCACTTGTTCAACCATAGAAGACAAAAAGGTCAAAAGTTCCCCACCCCTGGATCACAATTGAATCTACCCCAGAGTTACATCAAGTTTAAGCACAGCACTTAATACCCAAATGGAGCTCTTTTCTTCATCTTGACAGGAAGCAAGTTCTCAGCAATCTTAGTTCCTGGGGAGACAAGGCTTAGCAAGGCCACAAGATACATTGCCAGTCCCTTCATTAATTCATCCTCTGTCTGCAGAACAGTCCTAGAACCCCTGAAAACATTAGCAAAACCCTCTCCCAGGATTTCTGTAAACATACAACAAGAAAATCCTTCTTCAGGGCTTCTGAACCAACAGAAAGGTTCCCAGACCCCTGCAACAACAGCACTGCCCTTCACCAGTGGACAGTATTCACTCTCTGTCTGCAGGACAGTCTCAGGGCTTTTTAGCCAACAGCCAGGTTCCAGGACTTCTTCAACAAAAGGACTGTCTTTCACCAGTGGACAAATCTGGCAAAACAACATCAAAACAGACAGACAAAGTACCAGCAAAATAGCCATGTCTCCTCAGTCCTTGGCAGCTCCGGGGACAGGTCTCAAAAGTCCAGGGCGATTCAAAGTGGCACTCAACAATCCTCTCTCTCTCTCTCTCTCTCTCTCTCTGCCTCCACGAGGTGATGCTTCCAAAAAGTTCTTCTGCCTCTCCCTTGTCTCTCCAAATCTACGTCACCAGCTCCTCCCAGTTCAGGACTCTCTTTTCACATCAACAAGTCCATCCCACAGGTGGGATTAACAAACTCTGGGTTTTAACGCAATCAATTTGAAAACCAAGCCAATACAGGGGAATCTTTAAATGCCATTACTATCACAGGGGTATACAAATAAAGGTTGGAAAACCACTTTTCAAGTATGTTATAATGAAGATTGTTTTTCAGTAACAGGGCGAAGTAGGTGTCTTATGAAATCCCTTTTAAGTATGAAATGTAATGATTCTGATTTACTTTAGCATTCTTTACTATGCTCTTACACTGAGACCTGTACTCCCAAACAGATGTGTTATGTAGATGGGCCCTGTACTGACTCCCTTACACATCCCATGATCATATATTTCTCATAGGATAATGCCCTCAGATCATCCCCTCTAACTAATTATTCTTATAGAGTTCATTAATGCCAATGTGTTTATGAATAAGTTTTTTTAATTGTTTATACCTTATAATAGAATAACTGATATTTTGACTAGGTATTTCAAAGCATGTGATCAAGAAAGACTATAGCATATAATAGCAGCTATCCCCTCCTTCCCCCAGGTTATTGGAACCTTCAAAACCTTGAAATCATACTGCACTGATGACTGCTTCTGCTGCTTTGCTCAGATTCTTCCAAGCATAGCTGATATAGTAGTTCACTTATATTTTTGTAAGCCTTAAAAATCTCTCCTGGATTGCTATAAAATTAACCAACATTCATTTTTATATAATAGTATGTTATATACAATTACATTATATTACATAAAAAATAAATGTTCAATCAAATCATATAAATCAAAACTCTTTTTCTCCTCTTTTTTTATCCCTTCTTTCATGCCTGGAGAAAATGTGATATTAATAAAATTATGATGTATTTAGAGTCAGAAGGTCTGTGTTCAAATGCTTGCTCAGTGTAATGTAATGTCAAGCAAAGGCAACTTCCCAGGTTCAAAATACCAGCATAGGTGCTCTCTATTTTATTCAGTAACAAACCCAGAACAGAGAAGATCAAAACATGACATCATTCAAAATACAGTATTTACTAAGTATGATTAAATAATCTCCAAGTACTACCCCACCCCAGGACCTTCCAATCATTCAATCAATTACAAAGTCTCTGTTCTAAATACTTCTCCACCCCTAGGCTATACCTTAATTAAGTCCACCACAAAGCCCCTCTTCTCAAATGGAGATTAGTTTCCAAACATAAGTAAAATACATTCACTTGCTCAACCATAGAACACAAAAAGGTCAAAAGTTCCCCACCCCTGGATCACAATTGAATCTACCCCAGAGTTACATCAAGTTTAAACACAGCACTTAATACCCAAATGGAGCTCTTTTCTTCATCTTGACCCGAGGCAAGTTCTCAGCAATCTTAGTTCCTGGGGAGACAAGGCTTAGCAAGGCCATAAGATACATTGCCAGTCCCTTCATGAATTTATCCTCTGTCTGTAGAACAGTCCTAGAACCCCTGAACACATTAGCAAAGCCCTCTCCCAGGATTTCTGTAAACATACAACAAGAAAATCCTTCTTCAGGGCTTCTGAACCAACAGAAAGGCTCCCAGACCCCTGCAACAACAGCACTGTCCTTCACCAGTGGACAGTATTCATTCTGTCTGCCGGACAGTCTCCAGACCCCTGCAACAACAGTACTGTCCCTCACCAGTGGACAGTATTCACTCTCTGTCTGCAGGACAGTCTCAGGCCTTCTTAACCAAATGCCAGGTTCCAGGACTTCTTCAACAGGACAGTCTTTCACCAGTGGACAAATCTGGCAAAATAACATCAAAACAGACAGACAAAGTACCAGCAAAACAGCCATGTCTCCTCAGTCCTTGGCAGCTCAGGGGGCAGGTCTCAAAAGTCCAGGGCAATTCAAAGCGGCCACCAGCAATTCTCTTAGTCTCTCCACGAGGTGCAGCTACCAAAAAAGATCTTCCACCTCTCTCCAGTGTCTCTCCAAATCTACGTCACCAGCTCCTCCCACTTCAGGACTTTCTTTTCACATCAACAAGCCCATCCCACAGGTGGGATTAACAAACTCTGGGTTTTAATACAATCAATTTGAAAACCAAGCCAATACAGGGGAATCTTTAATTGCCATTACTATCACACTCAGGCACCTATTATCTGAGTTACTATGATAACTGAGTAGTTATAGTAACTAAGTTACTGTGGACAATTGGCCTATGGTATCTCATTTGTAAAATGCAAAATTAGACTAAATAGCCTCTGAGGTTCTTCCTAATTCAAAATCTATGACTTATGAATCCAGTAAAGTAGGCAGGATATGTCAGAATACAAAAGAAGTGACTTCTTCCTTCCTCCTTCCCTCTCTTCCTCCCTCCCTCCTTCCTTCCTTCCTCCCTCTCTACCTTCCTTCCTTCCTCCCTTCCTTCCTTCCTTCCTTCCTTCCTTCCTTCCTTCCTTCCTTCCTTCCTTCCTTCCTTCCTTCC
>NW_027187309.1:7178946-7184239 GCF_028583685.1 Petaurus breviceps papuanus
TCCTTCCTTCCTTCCTTCCTTCCTTCCTTCCTTCCTTCCTTCCTTCCATATAAAAAGAGTTCTACCAAGAGTTTCCAGAGAAAGACTATCAGAATAGTGAAAGGACTAGAGATCATGACACTAACACTTGAATACAGTCAACTAACTGGAATAAAGTTGCTAGTGGATCCTTCCTACTCAAATTTACTTATATTTATTCATGTGAGTAAAGATTGTCTTACTCTCCCCAGCACCAACAGAATGTAAACTCTTTGGAAACAGGAATTCTGTCTTCATATTCTATTAGCCTAGCATAGTTCTGTGTACATATTAAGTATTTAATAATACTTGTTGAGTTGAATTGCATTGAATTGGAAAAAAAAATAAGGGGAGGGGGGCAATATATTGTCATCAAATATTTAAATCTGTCATGTGGAAAGCAGATATTTGTCAGCTTGGCCCCAGAGGTCACAACTAAGAATCATGGGTGAAAGTAGCAGAAAGGCTGATTTCCTCTTGATATAAGGAAAAACTTAAGAATAGCTATGATACCAACAAATGGAATGAGGTGCTATGGGAGATGCCCCATCACTGAAGGTTTCAAAGCAGAGGCAAGATGACTGAACTCTATTCAGGTATATTATGCAAGTAAACACTATTAAGCTATATATCTAAGGCCCTTACAACTCCAATAAATTTTGGTCCTATGAGTATAATTAATGTCCTTTTTAAAATAATCATGATTAATTTTTTTCAGATATGTAGTCACATTGAACCAACATTAATAATATTATTTAATTCCATGCTCATCACACCCTGAGCTTTCCCTCTTATGCCATAGTTTTCTTGGCATATGAACATGTTTCTGACTCTTGAAGATGCCCATTCATATGTAAGCAAGCTCTTATTACAATGGAAAACCCATTCCTCTTAGGGTTGAAATTGGAAGTTATTTGATTTCTTTCATATAAAGGATGGAATAATGGAGCTTTTAAGTCACATATAAGAATGTTTTATAAATTCCGAAGTATGATGCAAATGTGAAGTGGAATTATTATCATTAATATATTTAAATTATCTGCAATGAGTCAGTACAATCTGAGAATGAGAGCAGAAGGTTTATATTTTGGGAGCAGATTGATTTACTGTGAAACATTACAGTTTGCATCATAGCATCTGGAAGCACAAAAAAGGATCTATGATGAAAAGTTAGGTGAACTGAACTAAAGCTTTGCATTAAAATAACAGGGATTTCAGAGTCTTAGCATCTAATCTTGATAATGTTTAACATACCAACACAAATGTTAAACTCTGTGAGTCTAGGGTCTCTGGTAATAACCTGGTTGTTGACACTATTGTGCATTAAAATTCCATGAAATTATCCTGTTATGCATGGTTGAGCAGAAGGGTGCTTTGATTACTTCAGTGTTCTGTTTAATAGAGATTTTGCATTTATTATTATTGTATAAGTCTATAAGAATAATATATATGAAAATATTAAAAATAATTCACATATAATAAAATAAAAAGTTAATTATTCTGAGAATAATTTCTTTCTGTTGGTGATATAAAATATCAAATAGATTAAAATTCAGATAGAAATGGAGCCACTAAATGTATATTAGTATACAGCTGTCTGCATATTGGCTTAGAAAACTATACAATAACATTATCTGTGCTCTCATTTTTTTATTTATTTTGGTAACCATTTCCTAATCCCACTTAATCTAGTTTGGCTCATTCACATGCACAGGCCCCATGGGCAGCCTTTTTGATACCTCTGATTAAGAAAATACTATATAACTGGATTAAAATTATCTAATGTTCATAAAATCATAAAAAAGCCCAAAACACATTTTACCTACTTTCCAACTCTGCCTAGAACCCTAGAGGAAACTCAAAAAATCACTCAAAATCACTAAGCAATTTGATGTTGGCAAAAAATAAACAGTCATCCAATACAATTCCCTCAATTTATACATGAGAAAAATGAAGTTCAGAGATCTTAAGGAACTCACTCAGAGTCACATAGTTAATAATTAGCAGGTCTGAGATTTGATCCCAAATTCTTTGACTTCTAGCCCAGAACTGTTTCCACTGCATCACTGTGTCTCCTGACATATAACCTACAATATGCCTCTTCAATTCATTCCTGACTTTGTGTCTTATTACCAACTCAAACATCATCAGAAAGTAGGCACTATAATTGAAAATAATGGCTATATTATGGCTTAACCTAGAAATATGTCCCCTAGAAGTATACAACTTTCCCTGGAAATAAGTAAGGGGTTCAATATGCCTCTCCAACATTTTGCAAATGTTCCTATGAGTTTTGGCTCTTCAGTAAGATACACAGCCATCTCTAAGATGAACTAGGCAAACCAATTAAGTGTTCTACACCATTATCAATTGACTCAGGACATGAAGTAAAGGATACTAATGCTGATAGTGAAAGTGATTGATGTAGACTGCATATAATTAGTAATTTTGGCTTTTAGCCACAAGCTGAGGGTTAAAACCCTTCTTGTAAAAAAAGACCAAGGGATCACTCAGGGTCTAGACCTTGTCTTACTCAACATCTGTCCTCTCTGGTCTCATAAAGTATTATTGTTTTCTCAGTCCTGAGTCATTGATCTTGCAGAGAAAGGAAAGTGACACATTGATATTTTTTCTCCCTCTCTGAAACAAATAAGTTTTGAGGTTCCTGGAGACAAATGGACAGTGCTTAACTTTGTGATCCAAAAGTTGATTCTTGGACTGTAACTAATATATTCATTTTTCATCATATTATGCTTTTCTTCACTCAACCAAACAAGAGGAAATTTGAAGTGTTCCAAGCTTCAAGTAGCAATTAGTAGTAGTAATAGTAGTAATATATTAACATATCATATTAGTGTCAGTGAAAGACATGTAGAGAGACAGAGACAGAGAGAGAGAGAGAGAGAGAGAGAGAGAGAGAGAGAGAGAGAGAGAGAGAGAGAGAGAGAGAGAGAGACGTGTGGCATACTGGTGAGCAGAGGAATATGTTGGGTAAAAATTAGATTATGAGGGCAGCTAGGTGGCACAGTGAATGGAGCATGGGCCCTGGACTCAGGGGAACCTGAGTTCAAATCCAGCCTCAGACACTTAACACAAAAACTAGCCATATGACCTTGGGCAAGTCACTTAACCCCAATTGCCCTCCAAAAAGCAAAAAATAAAAAGTAAATATTAGATTATTAATATACTGATTGCCAATGCCCAGAAAAAATCAAACAGGAGCCTGAGCCCCTATAAGAGATGAAAGAAGTAAATGAAGGAATTAAATCAGAGTAATGTTGTGTGTGTATGCGATTGTGTTGTACATAAAAATCTTTTCTTTGTCACATTTGTTAAGTTAATTTAAGGTTATGCCTTTGTTCCAAATTTAAAGGGTCATTTCATTTGTAATACTCTTGCTGCAACCAATATATTTCGGTATTTTGACGTGCCCACATCAGAGAAGAAAGATGCTGTGCTCTATGACCAAAGCAGAATTGAAACAGCTCAAAGGAAATAGAGGATGCACAAATTTAGAGAATCCACCCCAAATGTTCATAGGTACTATTTGTGCCCAACCTGTAGTAGGGCATTCTGAGCTCATATTGGTCTGATGAGCCACAGTTGGACACATTAAAACTTGACTTTAGCCCAGTGATATCATTTTGGTCCTCTTTGAGAACAAAGGACAAACACTAACCATATTTTGATCAATTATATTTTTAAAATATTGTGAACACAGTGACTTAGTACATACTCTGTTGCCTTAAGTTAGCATTCCAACACCGAGATATCAGCCTTAACACATTCTAGTTCCCATGTCTGAAAGATGCTTTCTCCTTATTTCTACTTCCTGTAATCCTTATATTTCTTCACAATATAGATAAGATCCCATCATATATTAACATTATCTGTTTTCTAATCTTTCAAAATTTATTTCATTAAATATTTCCTAATTACATTTTCATCTTATTTCAGTTGCACTCAGGAATGTTGCAGGTCAAGACGCTCCCTGCTGAACATGTGTTTGATATTTCTATTGATACCATCTCACCTGGAAGAATATAAACTTGGGACTAGCATTTTTAAATTTTGTTTTGCTGTTTGACCTTACTCCCTAGCATAAAATGAATAAAGATAGAGAGTAGATCTGTTATTCATAGAGGCAGACAGATAAATGCATATGCATATATGCATATATGTAAATATAAGTATATATGTGCATATGTATTTATGTGTGTATACATATATTTATGATATAATATGATTACATATGACAGGTATAGTCCCTATCCTTATTCCTTTTATATGTGTATATTTATGTATTCTATCTATATACATATGCATATATTATGTATTATACTCACTTAAACAGGCATGAATATATATATGTGTATATATATATATGTTTACACATGCATATAGTTTAGCTTTATATTCTTCTCTGTAACTTACATCTTAGAGAGTTGCCTGTACCTTTAAGAATTTAAGTAGCAAACCCAGGGTAACTTATTCAGGGTCATGAATTATTTATGTGTCAGAGGCAGGATTTGAACCCAGATTTTCCCAGTATCAGGACCAGATTTTTATGGACTGAATCATGTTCTTTATATCTTTTGAATATACTAATCATTATATCATTGAGTTGGGTTGAGTAGGTAAAAAATAAATTTCAAATGGTTTATAATGCAAGAATTGAAAGCCTCCAGGGAAGAAAATCCCACAACAAACCTTAGTAAATGAATCGAGAATTCCTTCTTTTTGCTTAAATTCCTTTCTCTGTAACATGTCACTTACTTTTTTCTAGATTCAGTAAGAATGCATAACCATTGACTAGCATCCTCCTTAACAAAAACACTTCATATATTTGAAGACAGTTATTGACTGACCTTCCTTAGTCTTCTCTTTTTTTCTTTATGAAATTATTTTCCTTCATAACTGTATATTTTTGTTCAGTATATTTTCCTATGTATATTATTTTGGAATTGTGCTTCTACAAACTTTACATAGTATTTTTAACTCACTTGAGTGGTAGGATTATATGGCCAAGGCTATAAATGTTCTTTACCTTTAATTTTTTTAAGCCAAGATTTAGATTATTTTGGGCTTAAAATTTTCCAGAAATTGTTATTGCTCTGTAAACATTTAATAGGTCTTCAATTTCTCCAATATGAGAAAGTTTAATTAGATGATCTCTAAGGTCCATTCCAGGTGTTTCATTAAATAACCATGACTGTAATTATGCCTCGATCTATCTATCTATCTATCTATCTATCTATCTATCTATCTATCTATC
>NW_027187309.1:7184249-7259069 GCF_028583685.1 Petaurus breviceps papuanus
ATCTATCTATCTATCTATCTATCTATCTATCTATCTATCTATCTATCCATCCATCCATCCATCCATCCATCCATCCATCCATCCATCCATCCATCTATCCATCTATCTATCTATCTATCTATCTATCTATCTATCTATCTATCTATCTATCTATCTATCTATCTATCTATCTATCTATCATTTATACTTCCATACTGCAAAGATTTATAAATTAACCGGCTTGGATACTTCCTCCTCCTCTACAGAAAACCATCCTTCTGTATCTTGGTAACTGATCTTTGAGAATTGCTGTGCCCAAAATAAATCATTACCTTGCAGACAAATCTGATGATGAGTGTCTTCACACTTTGCTAGACTGGCCCTTAGGTAACAGATGTACAATCTACTCCTCAGTCCATACTTGAAACTATATCAGTTAGAGTCTGAATTCTGCTAGCATATACACTAAGAATTTATAGTGACCTGTATAATCCCATCAGACACCAGAAAAGGAATTTAATAGAGGGTCTTTCACACTTGTGAAACCTCAGATCACTGTAGAAATACCTGTGAAGTGACAACAGTCTTCTGTAGATGCCTCCCTCTTTTTATTTATTTTTGTTTAATCATTGACTCTTCATGACCCCATCTGGGGTTTGCTTGGCAAAGTTTTTGGAGTGGTTTGCCATTTCCTTCTCTACCTTATTTTACAGATGAGGAAACTGAGGTAAACAGAACTAAATGACTTGTCCAGGATCACACAGCCAATAAATGTCTGAGACCAGATTTGCATTCAGGAAGATGAGTCTTCCTGATTTCAGGCCTGGCCCTCTATTCACTGTGCCACCTAGTTGCCCTAGAAAGAATATGGAAGCTTCAATCAAGAGACTTGCTTTGGAATCATGTCTCTGCTACTTTCTACTTAGATGATCTAACTCCAAGCTATATTACCTTGCATTTTTCTCCTTTTGAAGAGTTTTATTCATGACCATTTAACCCAACCTATGACAGCAAATGGGACAAGATTCTCTGTTTTTATTTTATGTTTTGTCTTGTTCATCCCTAAGAAGTTAGGGATTCCAACCCAAATGTCTCTGAAACTTCCCATGGATTGAGTGAACATAAAAATACTTGTGCATGAAGGCTGATATGTTAGCATAAGATAGCTTCACATCACATTCTAAAAGACTACACACACACATATATATACATACATATGCACATATATATATAATTATGCACATATACATTTTCAATGTAATATTAAAACTTCTGTCCCTAGTTGCCTATAGTGGAAACAGACTGAATTAAATAAATTAGTGACATTTTGGGAAGATAAAGAAGGCCAAATTAATTTGACACCTTTTTTTTACTCTAAATTGTATATCCAGATTGTAAAATAGAATTGTTGTACACAGGAAAATCTGTCCAGAGAACTAGAATGCATTTATCTAGTAGGTTCCCTACTGATGAGTTCACATTTTTATTTTTTTTCATTCTAAATATAATATAGTAAGAGCTTTATTCCAGAGGAAAATGCACGGTGACATGATGTTACAAATGTACACCAAAAGAGGGGAGAAGGTATAAAAGTTCAATGTAGCTTGCACAGAGAAAGTATTTCACATATACTTTATGAATGAGTGAAACAGGTCAAATAGGACCTGAATATCTCTTTTAGTATTTTCTGGGTAAATCAGAATTTCACAGAATCACAAAATTTGAGAGTTGAAAGGGATTTCATCTAGTCCATCCCCTCTATGAAAGGTATTTCCCTATATTACACCTGACAAGTGGTCATGTAACCTCTTTATGAAGAATTCCAAGGATAAGAAACCCAGAACCTCTTGAGGAAAACTGTACAAATTTTTCATAGTTTTTTTCAATTGTTATGAAGTCTTTTTAGACATCAAGCCCAAATTTAAGCCCCTGCAACTTCCACACCTTTATCCAGGTTTTATCTTTTGAGGATTTTTTAAAACTCTAATTATTCTCTAAATGAAAGCCCTTCAAATATTTAAATGCCATGGAAAGAGATCTTGCCTTGAAGTCAGAAGATTTCAATAAAGGTAGCTATATTGGTTCTGCCACTATCTGAGTGAACACAGATCTCTCTTTTCTAAGATAAAGATGTCCAGTTCCATTAATAAAAACTCATATGATATAGAATAAAGATTTTTTCTATCCTGGTTGTTATCCTTTGGACATAACCTAGTTTCTTAATGATTTTTCTTAAACTGTTTTTAAGCAAATGAAGATAAGCCTCCATTTTATAGAAAGGACCAGTCCAGCCTTCATTACCTTCTAGATCCATTTCTTGGCTTGCCTTACATACTTAATCCTTCCTCTCTCACCTTTCCTCCCTTCCTCCCTTCCTTCCTTCCTTCCTTCCTTCCTTCCTTCCTTCCTTCCTTCCTTCCTTCCTTCCTTCCTTCCTTCCTTCCACTGGATTGGAACATGATATTTCACATGTGTTGTTGTGTTTGTCCTTCATTCTTGAAGAGGACCATGACATCAGGGAAATGATGACATGACTTGCAATTGACTTTGAGTAAGGGAGGGCTGTCCAAGGTCACCAGCCTCACCAGAGCCATCTGAGTCCAGTGGCCAGACATTCATCAGAAAGACTGGAGATCAGCCAGTATGCAATGGGAGTCCCTAGCCGTTTTAGACTAAGGTCATTCCATGTTCTCACTTTGAGTGAGATAACACCAATTCAGTGAATAGGCCTCTTTAAGTAGTTACTCAAGGGGTGGCCCCTTTAATCAAAAACAAAACAAAAAATCAAAATGGGAGGAGAAGATCCTCAGGGTTCCTGGCCAAAAGAAAAACAGTTTGATGAGGGCATGATCTAATATGGGAGAATATCACATCCCAATTTGTGGAAGCTATGCTTGTTATTTGATGGTAATGTTAAATTAGCATTTTTAAGGTTGCCATTCAGTTTTAATGACCCATATTGCGCCTGCATTCTACTAAAACTTGAGGGAAATCTTTTACTTCTAGTAAAATTGCTGTATAATCATGCATTACATGTAAAAGTCTTGTACTTATGAACATAACTTTGGCAATCCTGTCTTGCAAAGACCTTACAGCTATCTACATTGGATTTCATATTATTTCATTAACCCCAAAGCTCTAGCCTCTCAAGATCATTTCATGTCCCAATTATGTCACTGGGACTAATAAATCTGCTTCTCAAGTTTGTGCGTTCTAGAATTTTGATGGGTATGCATCTATGCCTTTATGTAGTCAGTTAATAATAAAAGTTAAATAGCTCAGAGTCAAGAATAGTCTCAATGGGAGAATTCTTGTCAGGTTGACATTGAACCATCTATAATTACTCTGAGTCCAGCCATTTGACCAATTCTAAATATACCTATCTTTATTATACTCTAGTGACAAATTTCCATTTGCTCCCTGAGAATAGTTGTTTTCAAGTGTTCTGCTAAAATCTAGGGAAATTGGGGGTGGAGCCAAGATGGCAGAGTAGAAGCACAAACTTTGTGTAAGATCCTGCTCCAATCACTTCCAATATATGTAAAAAATTACTCTAAACAAACTTTAGAGTTACTGAACCCACAAAGTGATAGAGAGAAACAAATCTCCCACTGAAGGCAGCCTGACAGGACAACAGAAAGGGTCTATCACATGGAACTGGGAGCTGAGCGCAGTGAATGTAAACTGTATGGTTCTGAGCCCAGGGTGGCCCCAACCAGCAGCAGCCAGAGCAGACTTTGGGAGAGTGAATCACCAGCAACTGTGGTAGTTTCCAGACTTCTCAACCCATAAATGCCAAAGACAAAGTAAAAGGTCAGTGTGGAACTCTGTTGGAATGGGAAGGGGGTGGTTAAGGGACAGAAGGGTGTAGTCTAGCCCCTGTCCCCAGGGCAAGAAGCAGCAGAGGTGCAGTGGCTGTACCAAATGGCTGCCTCAGGAGCTCTTGGCATGCAGATTGTAAAGGGACCATGCAACCATTCAGAGGGTAATTGCTCTTGCTTTAACCTGTTTGGAAAAGGGTTGCTTTCTTGGGGGGGGTGGTCCTGGGGTGAGAAATGCCAGTTTGCCAGTGTGGTGTCTGTACAGAAGATGCCCTCCTCAGACCTCTGACAACATTTGTGAAAATCCCAGTGATTTGGGACAAAGCTCTCCTCTCTGGAAGCAGAGTTCTACCATGGCAAAGAGCTCAAAAGTCAAGTAATTGACTGGCAATATGATCAGGCAGGGGAAGCACAAACAGACCATAGAATCCTTTTTTGGGGACAAAAAGGATCAAAGCATGGAATGGAAGGAAGAAAATAAAGTCAGAACTCCTGCATCAAAAGCTTCCAAGAAAAATATGCATTGGTTTCAGGCCATGGAGGAGCTCAAGACAGATTTTGAAAAGCAAGTAAGAGAAGTAGAGGAAAAATCGAGAAGAGAAATGAGAATGATGCAAGAAAATCATTAAAACTGAATCAACAACCTGACCAAAGAAAATAACACCTTAAAAAATTGACTAACTCAAATGGCAAAAGGGGCCCAAAAAGCCAGTAAGGAGAAGAATGCCTTAAAAAGTCAAATTTGCCAGAAGGAAAGGGAATTTCAAAAACTCACTGAAGAGAATAATTCCTTCAAAATTAGATTGGAGCAATTGGAAGCTAATGACTTTATGAGAAATCAAGATACTATGAAACAGATCCAAACAAATGAAAAAAAATAACATCTAGTAAAATTATATTTACAGCATTCCTCTTATCTACTAGGTTAATAATCCTGTTTACAAAGAAAATGACTGTAATATGACATGATATTTTCGTGATGAAATCATTTTTGCCTCTTTGAAATAACTTCATTCTCTCAATATTTACCAATCATCTTTTTTTTAATATTCCATATTTTTCCCAGAAATCAAAGCTAAGCTAAGCTTCTAAGTTTGTTAACTTTGTTTCCTTCCCCAACCCTTTTTTTTTGGGGGGGGGAAGGGGGTTGATGGAGGATTGGAGAGCATTTTACCTTCCCAATCTTGAAATACTTTTCCCATTTTCTATTGGCTTTCAGTTATCACTGACAAGGGACGGCTAGGTAGCACAGTGAATAGAGCACCAGCCCTGGAGTCAGGAGGACCTGAGTTTAAATCCAGCCTTAGAGGGGCGGCCAGGTAGCACAGCGAGTAAGAGCACCAGCTCCAGTGTTGAGAAGACCTGGAGATCGAATCCCGGGCTCAGACACTTAGCACCCACCCAGAAACACCTGGCCATGTAACCTTGAGCAAGTTACTTAACCCCAATTGCTTAGGGGTGGCCAGGTGGCTCAGCGAGTAAGAGCACCGGCTCCAGTGTCGGGATGACCTGGATCAAATCCGGGCTCAGATACTCAGCACCACACCCAGAAATAACTGGCCGTGTAACCTTGAGCAAGTTACTTAACCCCGATTGCTTTAAAAATAAAAATAAATAAATCCAGCCTTAGACACTTAACACAAAAACTATCCATGTGACCTTGGACAAGTCACTTAACCCCAATTGCCCACAAAAAATTTTTTAAAAAGCAGATATCACTGACAGTAGCTCAGTTATCACTTTTTCTAATTTGTTCAGTAACTGAGATTATTATGATGCTGGAATCAACAATATCAGTAATTTGTCCTATACCTACCTACCTACACACACACACACACACACACACACACACACACACTATACCCCTGTGCATATGAAATTTTTTTTAAATAAATAAGTCCCACTAAATAAGAAGAGTTACAAGTAGACCACTCAAGGATTTTCTCTCCTGGAAGTTACCCTGGATTTATCCCAAGAGACCACTGGAAACAGTAGTTTTTATAACTCACAAATGTTATAACCATAATGTATAAGGCATTCTAATAAAGTGCAACAACTGTCCTTCAGTGTTATAGTCAATTTGGTTATGTACTGCTATATTATAATAGAATACATGAGTAAATTTTTAGGAAGCAATAAATAAGAATTACCAAAGAAAACAAATCTCAAGATACTTCAAAGTTCTCAAAGCTCCCTACATTATTGTTGATTTAATATTTTCTCAGCCCTCAATCCCCTTGGTATGTTTGTTGCATTATGATGCTGGCTTTAGTCTCCTTTAGTTTTCTCATTTAACCACCATGGTTCTATCTTCCCATCATTCTCCTCCTCCTTATTACTTTTGTTTCTTCTATCTTTAACAAGTATTCTTCACTTAATATGTTTATTCTCCACATTATAGTGAAATGACCTTTGCATTTTCCCCCTTTTCTCCTCTAAAAATTTCCATTACTTTCAAGACTTCAGTTAGCAGTTTTAGATGAAATATCAAATATATCATCATATAAGGTTATACTTCTATTTCTCTGTGTGGAGTCATATTAGTGGGGGGGGGGGAAAGCATGTCTGTAGCACTTATCCTCCATAAGATCAAGGAAAGGAGGGAAAGGTGGGGGGAGATCTAAAAAAAAATAGAAAACTTTGAAAACCACTTTTAGCTGGCAAAATAAGGAGAAAATTAGTGGAAGTAGCCACATCTGAGTTGGGTCTTTTATTAAGAGGTTTTCAATGTGCTCAAAGGAGGCAGAAATATGTCAAACGATGGGAAGGAAGTAATGTGAAATGACCAGCCTGAGCATATCAGTGAAGGAGAGGGCTGTGTAAGTTCATAAATCAGTTAATAGTCCAGATTGACTGACACAGAACTTCTATGAAGGGGAGTAGTTTAAGAAATCAGGTAGAAAGATCAATTAAAATTAAGCTGTGTAGTGTTTCAAATGCCAGTCTAAGGAGGTTGCATTAGTCCTATAATAATGGGAGTTAATTACAGTTTTAATTTGGCTTTAAAATTAATCTTTATAAAAAAATTAATCATTTCTTTGAAATGTATATTATACCTTGTTAAAATAAAACCACATGCAACTTTTAGTTGCAAAAACTTTTAATATTACATCAAACAGAATTCTCTTTTTTAAGAAAAAAAGAGAATTGATTTTCCCAATTTGTGATGAAAGTTGATTTGATTCAATCAAATCCATTGTGACCAATTCATTTAAGGCAATAAAAGAAATGTTAAGATGATGCAAATTGAATTTCAAAGGTAACAGAGACACATAACAAACTAATGACTTTTTTGTTCTGTTTATTTGATCTGCCTTCTCCTTTGCAAAGGGCACTGTCTCTTGTCTTCTATTCTGAGTCTACATTTCTCAGTCAAAAGTGTTAGCTCAATAAATAGATATGAATGCCATTTATGTGCCAGGTCCTATTGTAGGAACTAGCTATACATATATACAAAATGAAATAGTATTTGGACTCAAGGAGCTTACATTCTATCAAAAGAAACATCACCTAAGAATGAAGGTAAAAGATGAAGTGTCATTTATGAAGAATAACAATAACAGTTTTACAGGAGGCATAGAATACTGAAAAGAAAATAATATATCTGGAAACGAATACCACATTGGACCCATATTGTGAAAACAGACTTTGAATGCCAAACTGAGAAATGTGTATTTTATCCTAGAGAAAGTAGAGAGCCACTTGAGCTTTTCTGAGCAGGGCAGTGACATGATATGACCTATACTTTAGGAATATCACTTTGGCCATTATATTGAGGATCTGTTGGTGAGAGGAGAGACTTGAAATAGGTTAACAAAATAGGAGACTGTTTAAATTAGTATATATTTAACATGGTGAAAATCTAAACTAGGGTTTTCATTTCACAAGGCATATCAACTGACCAGACCTTGGGGGTGAGGTGGAAGGGAGAGTTTGAAGTAGCTGTCATATGATGGAGACCTGTGTTTTCATTAATATAAGGAATTCTTAGGTGCAGAAAATTTTGCTGTCAATATGTATGAGCAACTTCTATGAATTTTATAATCTTAAGAGTTGTGTATGGCACTAAAATCTTAAATGACAAGGGTGACACATCTGGCATAGATACAAAGTGAGAATTGAACCTCCATCTTGTTGGTTCTAAGGCCAATTCACTATTTTTACTATACTATATTGTCTCTGGTTAAAAATTCAAAAATAATTACAAATATTTACTAAGTATCTATTTTGTACAAGGTGCTATGTGAGATAGAGTGGCATACTAAGAAAGAAAATACAAAGTCCTTATTTTCCAGAAGCTTTGTTTCAAGATTGGGTAGAAAAGAAGGTCAATTTGGACTTGAATAGTTTTGTTTTCTCTTTGTCATTTGTTATCATGTCATCTGTCAACAGCAGCATTTCTAATCTATCCTTGTAATTGTTCTTATTATCATGGGATATAGCTATAGAGATAGATAGGGATAGATAGATATAAATATATACAGTGTGTGTATATACACAGATATATCTATAAATACATGAATATATATACATATACACATTCATACATACACATGTTTGTATGTTTACATATATATCATACAAAGAATTTTTTACATTCTTTAACTTAATATAAGCTTTTATATATCTGACCCTTTTCACTCTTTTTTTTTCATTCCTCCTTGCTTTCATGCCCTTCTTCTCCTGTCTTTTAAAAACCTAATATGATCTGAGAGGTCCCTGTGTAACCAACTAGTTTTCTTGGGATTTCTTAGTCCTTTTCTTCTTCATTAGGATCTTTTGAAATTATGAAACCAATCATACTTTTGAAAGTTTCTCAAAGCTCCTGGGCTCTCTTGTTACAGTTTTTGAGTCTCTGCCATGGAGATATCAGCAAATATTTTCTAATTGAATGAATACCATTATACTTTCAATCCTTAAAAGTGCTATATAAATATGCATTATTATTATGAAAGCTCTAACAGTACTTGACAACTTAATGCTATGTATAGAAGTCAAAGTCCTTCATAAAAAGGCATTCATTACCAACATTTTATGTTGAATTGTAGTTCACAATGATGGTGATAGACTGAGGTGGGTGGTGGGTGGTGGGGTAAAAGGAGCCTAGTAGAAAAAGCACTAGATTTTCAGGTAGCAGAGACTGTGTTCAAATTCTGACTATGATATTCACTACTTGTTAGCCTTTTTAAAATCAAAAGTACTCTGAGGTTCCATTTTCTCTCCTGCAAAATGAAGGGACTAAAAAGATGTAATATTGTATCTAGCTCTATATCCTATGATCCTAAGTTGGGTTACATAATTTTGTCCATAGTATTTCTGGGACACAATTTCATCACTTATAGACAATTAGTTTTTCAATACATGCTGATTTGTCTGAAAGATCTGAATTAAGACTCTGATATTAACACAGCTGGCATTGCATTTGAAACATTTTCTTTTCTTTTTTAAACAAGAAGGAACTGATCACTAACGTTGGGAACTTTTAAAATAAAAAATTTAAACAACTCACAATTAACATTAATGCATTTTTTTCATTTGTCAATGTATCAGACACCGATGTTAAATCAAATATTTTTTTCTGGATATTGTCCAATGAGAGATAACTGTTAGCAGCCAGGGAATTAATTAATTATGTTATCATTCTATGTACAAGTGCCACCCAAATCTACCTCCCTTAGACACAGGGACCATATGCTTTACAAGAGAGTACATTAATCTTAAAATGATTTTTCCTATTCTTTTCTTTTAAAAAAATGTCACTACTATAGACAAAGACATTGTTAAGGACAAACAGTGTCTTTCTTTTTGGCAGGTAACAGCTCATTAATCGATAGGGAAGAGGCAGCATGGGATAATGGAAAGAAAGTTGACACCTAGACACCTGAGTTCAAATCTTTCCTCTGCTAATCATTTCACAGCTGAGGGATTCAGTTTCCACATCTGTAAAAATGAGAATGGTAATACTAAATAAAATTATTATCTTATAGGTTGTTGTGATTATTGGACCAATTAGCTATTGAAGAGGCAAAGTGCTACAGTGGTAGAACGCTGAACTTGGCATATGGAAGAGCTAAGTTCAAATCTCACATGATCGTCAGTCTTCTCATCTGTGAAATGAAGATAATGATACCAATGGTACCTACCTCAAAAAGTTTTCATGTGACTCAAATATGATACTGCATATGAAATCTTACAAACTTTAAAACTCTATATAAGTAGCAATTATTTTAATGTACAGAATATTCTATTTTATAAGCCTTAAAATATTACGTAATTTTCCACTTTTGTTATGCTAAAAGACAACATGATGTGCTGTATAAAATGCTGGCCTTAGAGTCAGGAAGACCTGTGAAAAAGTTCCACTTCTGACACATCCTAGCTGTGTGACCTTGGCCAAGTCACTTCATCACTAAGGCCCCCAAGCAATTTAGCAAGACTATAAGTTGCAGAGAAGATGCAATTCTTCTTGGATATAAGAAGTTTCCTCATCAGAAATTTCCTGATGAAATAACCTCAGTTTAAAACAAACAAAAAATGTCACAGTCAAGGGATACCTTCTTTAAAAAAAGAAAAGAAGACAAAAAACGCCATCCTGAGCTAACCAGATAAAGCCTACAGTTTTAAAAATCCAGAATTTTACTTTAATTTACAAGGGATAGTATTTTTATATTGTATTACCTTTTTAATTTACCAAGTTTGGATCTACATGAATTGAAGATAATTATATGTTATCGTCTACATCATTACTAATATTCAATTGAAAAGACAATTAACATTCTAGGTAGGAATTTTTCAAATTAAGCATTCATCCCAAATTGGAAACAGGCCAAACTCCTCTCTAAAATTAGCACTTAAAACTGTTGTTTTCCATAAGTGGAACAAAGATTCCCATCAAATAGTTTTAGATGGTGGCTTTGACCCAAACCTTATTTCTAGTATTTAATTCCTTGAAGGTGTTGTATTTTAAGCCTTCATGTCACCTTCTAAAGTAAGTTTTCAATTGCTTTAAGTGATTCTTCCATAAAAAAAAAACCTCTTGAAATAATTATCAGAACCAATGAACATTAGACTTCCAGGCAGTATTTACCAGATTCTCATTGGGTAGGTTTTATGAAAGTTAACATGAAGATAAATTCTGGCTGCTATTGTTGTTTTATTCTGAAAGAGTTTCATGTGTAGCATTGATTGCTCTGGCTGACTATCTCAGATCCCGAGTGATATATCTTTCCCTCAGATTTCTAGGGTAACTTGAGCTGTGTTTCTGGTGTATCTTTAAAGTGCGTCTCTTCTCTTTATCATTAGGCTGAGCCCGCAGGGTCTGTGTTTCCTATTTATTGTGAGGACCAGGAACAGCCAGAACAGACAAACAAAAAATGTTTTTCCCAACATTTCCAGGTTATACTCTCCCCATGCCGATTTGTTCTGGAGTGGGAGTAGGGAGTAGACTCAATTTAGCTCAGTGTCTACACATAATCTGTCCCCCTAATTTCATGTCCAGATATAGTATGAGTGCTATATGAGTCTGTGTCTCAGGCAGAAGTGAGCAGGAGTACTCAAGATCGCTATCAAAGGTCACTTTTTGTTTTTCAGGAAATCAATACTTCTCTGCCTGTTAAATTGTAACAAGGAGCACTTGGAATCTTTTGAACTCAGAAATTTGGAGATCCCCTCCCTTCAAGAGCTGCCAAACTCACCTAAAAGCTCTGAGGCAAAGAGAAGGAGGCTGAAGATTACCACAAATCAAGGAACTTCCTCTTTATCATGAGATGACAATGGGGTACCAGTTACAAAATGTGACTATTTTACAATATTTCTCTCTAAGGTTTTCCTTTACATATTATTACTATTAACCCAGAAGCATTTCCCTTGCATCATCCACACAACAATGCTGGATTACATGCCAGACACCCATTGTAGATATATTCAATTTATATCAAATTTTCTCCTTAAAATGCATCAAGATAACTGTCTTTTAGCATATGTTCTCTCTCTCTGTCTCTTTCTCTCTCTGTCTCTGTCTCTCTCTCTCAAAATTATAAAATCATCTTCTTTCTCTAATCATCAAGTTTTAATAATTGAAAAGCAAGTGTGTGAACATAAATAATCATCATCTCTCAACATTTCAGTTACCAGATAAGAAGGGTACCTGAACAAAGTAGAAAAAAGTATACATCTTATTCTCTTCCTTCTAGTCTACTGAGATTTTAAATAAAATAATTTGAAGTATACAGACACACATTGTTTTACCCTGGACACATTCTATCATCAATATAGGGAACTCCCAATAATTCTACCTAGTATTATGAGGCCAGTTGAACTAACTCCTTCCCCTAACATTCCCTCTCCCCCTACCAAGGTCATCATGAGTCAGGATGCTATGAGATAGACCCTTGGACAGCTTGAGCTAACTCCCTGTCCCCTTTCGTTTTTCAAGCATACAGACAGGATACTGTGAAACTGACTTGCAGAAGTTTGAAGAAACTTCTTCCCAGAATGGATTTACCTGAAACTGAACTGTGGGCTCTTTGTGCAAGGAGTGGATATAAAGACAACTTTATAGATTAAGAAGGAAGCTTCTGAAATCTCACAGAACTACTGGAGGTGTGATTTTACCAGGGGAGTCACTGAATACATTTTAAATAAAGTAACTGTTAATCTGAATGAGTGGTTCTTTCCAATGTTGTGGAATATCTCCTATGATACCTAGACCCCTTGCCAGAGGTAATAGAAACAATATTCATTTAATAAACATTTACTAGGCACCTACTATGTGCCAGCCATAGTATTGATGATACAAAAAGAGTCAAAGGCAGTCCCTACTAGCAAGGAGTTTACAATATAATACAGAAGAGAATATATAAATAAATTTATACAAAGCAAACTATATACAGAATAAATAGAAGATAATTAATGAAGGGAAAACATTGGAGTTAAGATGGGTTGGGGAAGGCTACCTGTAAGAGGTGAAGTAGGACTTGAATCTAGGTCTTCCTGATTCTGGGGCTTGTTCCCAGTATGTCCTACTCACTGCCATAAATACATAAACATAGTCAAATTTATAGATATGGAATAATATTATCTAAAGCTGATCTCTGGCTAAACTGAAAAGTAGGTAGTTTGTCTTCAACATAAACTCGAATCTCTCCTTTCTTACCTATCTCTGTTTATTCTCCCATTCCAAGAGCCACATCTTTTCTTCATGTCCTACATTTTCTTCCCACAGACCTGACCTTTGGGATTGGTCCTGGTCTGAATTCCTTAGGTAGTATTCTCCATACTGTAAAATGAATGAATGCTAATACGCTAATAAACAATTACTAAGTACTCAAGGTTGTTCTATGTACTGAAACTGAAAAACAAGAACAAAAACAAAAACAAAAATGAAAACAAAGATAGTGCATCCCCTAGAGAAAAGTATATTCTAATGAAGGTAGAGGAGTTGGTTAGAAAGCTATAAAGATAGTAAATAGAGCCAGGTAGGATTATACAGACACATTCTTCAGTAGTGGTGACAGTACTGATTTATGATTCCAGAACTGGAAATAGGGATGTTGCTGGGGAAAGAGAATCAAAGACTTTGCACAAAGCAGGTTAGAGTGGTTTGGGGAGTAAAGTGGAATGGGCTTAGTTATAATAGTCCATATGTACCACTCTAATGAGGATAGAGAGACACCCAGGCAGAAGTTCATTTTGTACCTCCAATCTAGATAGAAAGGGAAGGCAGAAGGTGATTAAATTGTCCCCACCTGCACAATACAATAGCTGAAGAAATATTAAGCAATGTAATACAATGGGAAAATGTTTTGGATTTCTAAGATCAGAAGAACTAGGAACCTCATGCCTATGTGCCCCTTTGTCTCACCCTCTGTGAGTTTCCCTGCCATCAATAAAATTGGGTAAAATTATAATCTTTTATTATCTAATTAAGTCTATACTATCACTTAGTTTTGAACCCCTTGCCTTATTGTACTAGCCTTGATCATGTCTTGCTAAATCTCAAATTTGTATTACACTCATCATTTGCCTCCATCAGGAAATCATTTTGACTGGGTCCATTACAAATCTATATAGACCTTTCCACTCATCCACTTCATGGCATCTTTACTTGAGATAAGGCTCATGGCTTCTCCCCAACCTGGCATCCACAGCAGTTTGTACTCATCAGTAATATGCTACGAAGGAGAGAGAACAATTTGGCCAGATGGTACCATTTGTATGCACAACCAGTCCTGGCAGCAAATCAAAAGGCGTTTCTTCACAGAGCATTAAACTGACAGTAAACATTTACAGAATACCTGTGCATGCTCTGAACTAGAGATCCAATCCCATCCCTTCCATTCCACATTCCACATTCTCACGAACTTCCAGAAACAGTCACCCCAGTCTTCATATGAAAATTGCATTAGGAATTCTAATCCTAATATGTCCCTAATCTGAGCAAAAATTCTGGGCTCAGAATAAGAGCTCTATAAAGAGTGACTGATAGATTGTTATAATAACTGAAATAAGTACAGAACATGCACTATAAATTATCTTGAAAACTGTTCATCAGTAGTAGTTGTAACAGTTTATGGGGGGAGAAAATTTCCAAAAGAGGGGCTAGTCTCATAATGAACTTAGTGGATAACCAGGGGACAACCCTTGTGCCAAGTTTGTATATTTATAATATCAAATGTAGATGAGATTCTACCCCTGTATGTGAAGTTCCCTTCACTTCTTTCAGTTGGATGGTAGGCCATGGAAAAGAGTCATAAAGTACAGAAAGGCATGGATACATTGCAATGTTCATTGTTGGAGTGAATGCCCATATTGCAAATCTCATTTAAGTATTTAAGGGAATAATAATAAAAACCATATTTATATAGTACTTTAAGGTTTATAAAGCACTTTTCTCGAAGGGAAGGATAGCAAAAAGAATTAAGCCTGTAGGATCTCTTGAAGCATTTAATTCTTATTTTAGAATGAAATATTTAATTTACACTGCCGTATAATACACTGAGCTATAAGACATAAAGCTAAGCATTTATATTAACGCTCAAGTCAAAATTCCTAAGCAACATAACTTGAATGAGGCATTTCCTATATATTTCACTACATTAATATTTTAGTACCTAATACAATTTCATTAAAAAATGCAATGAAGATATGCCAGTCCTGTGGGTCTGGTATGTTATACACTAATAGTTCCATGGTTGCTTAGTGACAGACAGGCAGTATGTCAGAACAGAGTTAGAAAGAGCATACAGAAGAGAATAGCATCTTGTCATGAATATTTTACCTGCTAGTTATCTTTATTGTTCTCCTAGATGCTCAGATGAAGTTTTCCTTAATAACAATATAGTCATTTCAATTGGATGCTACACTCTAAATCACAGACCAAACGGTGTTCAGTAGGGAAACTGGGCTTTTAATTTCCATGGTGTCTTTCCTACTAGGTCCCTTTATCTCACCTCAGTGAGTAACAAGGTGCAGCAAAAAGCTGAATTGGAGATGCCCCACTTGCTCCCACAGAATAAGCAGCCAATTGCAGGGCTATTAGGATCCCTATAATTACAGACCTGATTTCCATGCCTATAATTAACTTTGTGTGGGGAGGGGGGACACATCAAGCCCAAAAGGATTTGTAGAATTAAACAGCAATAATGATGAGAGCTTAATTTTGGAAAAGCTATCTACATCCAAGTGGTGATTTTTTTTCCTCTAAGACCAAAAACATGGTCAATGAGAATTATAAAAATTAAAATCTGCCTTCCTCACTTCTGTAGTTAAAAACAACAGCAACAATATAACCAACAAAAGCAAAAACAACAAAAACATTTACTAGATGAATTTAGAGAAGCAAAAGATTCTTGGGAGTTTTCAATCCATTTCTGATACCTCTCCACAATCTGCTCCAACATTTTATATATTAAATGAATAAACAAACAAAGATGTGACTTTTTCAGGGTCACACAGATAGTTAGTACAAGAGAGGAAAGTAAAAAAATCCCGTGGTAAAGGAATATGCTTATGGGTCAAATGGATATATAAAACTATGCATAATACACTAAAAGCAAAGCTATTGTTTTTTTTTTTTTTTTTTGTGGTAGTAACTTCCCAAAATGAATAAAAGAGGGAACTAAAAGATAAAACTATTTAACATACTGTTTTGTGAAATACATCATAGGCTATATTGTGGATAGGAAGAAAAATGCTTAATTTTGAACATTCAGGAAAGCCCATGTCCTTGTTAGATTATACATTTCCATAATATACATTCCCATACCAACAAGATTAGTATCCAAAATCATTTGTTGTTTGTTTGTTTTAAATTCTGAGTCCTTCTATTTCACAAATGTACATTGGATCATAATCAAATAGACTAAACAGAAATGCTATTTTCCCACTAGTTCATTCTAAAATCAAAATTCACTTTAGTCATTTTAGGTATGATTTCTGTGTTCTTTTTTATATGACCTTTGAAAAGCTACAGAGATTTGGAGGTATGTCATGATAAATAGGATCATTGTTTTCAACAAGGGGAAAACAGGTTCTTTAGACTAAAACTCAAAGGACTTAGTTTCCTTTCCTGGCAAAAATCTAGGACTTGGTACTAAAGTTGTGGTTTCTGAAAACTTATTTTAAAAAGGGAAATAAACAAATAATTATAAGCCAGTATACTGTTCTCAGATATTTCTCCTTTATAAAATGAGGGAGTTAGACTAAATCTCTAAAATCCCTCCCCAACACTATATACTATACTTAGTGAAGCATTTGTCAAAGTTTCTTATGTGATCTTTGTTGATAAGATGGATAAATATGGACTAGACCAGCAGTGTCAAACTCAAATACAAATGGGGTCAACAATTTACATATACAAGGATTCCTGCAGGCAGCCTATTGTCTTAGTTTTAACGTGCAATGTTATTTATGTTTATTGCAAATTTTATATATTTTGTGAATTATTTCCCAATTATATTTTAATCTGGTTCAGGCTGCACCCAGAAGTTTTATAGGACACGTGCTATGTCTAACACCTCTTAGTTAGATGATAGTACTAGAAGGATATTTAAATAGTAAGTATATTTATAAGTGCTTGAATAACAGCATTAAAAAATAACCATTGATGGGTTGATATCACTATTTAATTATACCAGAGATATTCTTCACTTAGTGCTTTTGGGTATTTTGTCAAGTCTATGGATAGACAACAATCCCAAAACTGTAAAATTTACAGATTAAACAAAGCCACATGGATCATAAAGAGATGGAAAGAACCTGAGAGGTCAATTAATCCCAAAGCTCCATTTTACATGTGAGGAAAGTGAGGTCCACAGGCATAAAATGATCCACTAGGGGTCACACAGATAGTAAATGCGAGAGCTAGAGTTCGAAGCCAAGTACTTTGATTCTAATCCATTATATTTTTTCCCCGTTGTTCCAGGTTGACATGTTTTTTGGAAATGCAATGATCTTGAAGGGCTAACATGATAGGCAAAGTCAAATATGGTGAAATTTAACAGACTACATGACAAAATTTGTAACACTTAAAACTGTCCAAAATGGAATGGGATACTTTGGTAGCTGGGGAAGAAATAAGATAGCAAATTCCATCTGCAGTATAAGATCCCAATAGTTGACAGAAAGCTAGAACAATGTATTTAATAAGAAAACATTTAGTAGAAATAGATGTAAAGTCCTTTATTTGGGCTAAAAAATCAATTTACGAAAAAAAAAAGAAAGAAAAGAAAACATTTGGGGGTTGCTAGTTGGTGAATAGAACACCAGTCCTGGAGTCAGGAGGACCTGAGTTCAAATCCGACCTCAAACACTTAACACAAAAACTAACCATGTGACCTTGGGCAAGTCACTTAACCCCAAATTGCCCTTCAAAAAGCAAAAAAAAAAATCAATTTACAAGTACAAGATAAAGGAAATATGGTGATGAGACAACAGTTTGAAAAATATCTTGGGGTTTAGTAAATTTCAATCTCAATGTGAGTAAATAATGTGACATGACAGCACCAAATGTTAATTGGTAGTAAACTATAATGACAAAAGCATATTATCCATAATAAAAAACATAATGTTCCCACACTTTTCTATACTGGTTTGTCCTGGAGTACTGTAAAGAGTTCTGGACACAACATTTTAGAAAAAACATTGATAAGCTGTGATATGTCCAGAGCAGGATGGTATGGGGACTTGAAATTGTGTCATATAATGATAACCTGCAGGAGCTTGGAGTATTAAGTCTGGATATAAGAGTACTCTAGGGTATGGAATAGAAATGGTTTCTGTCTTTAAATATTTGAAAGGCTATTTATGTGAAAAGAGGCTTAAATGTCAGAGCTATGAATAATTAGTTGAAGTACTAAGCAGATAGACTGTGATCCAATGTAAAGTAAAATTTTCTAAAAATTGAAGTGACATAAGAGAGGAAAGGACCACCTTTAGGAAGTGGTGAATTTTTCAAAACTGCAGGTACACCTTTGTTGCTGCTGAAATCCCACTCAAATATGTGTTGTTTCTTAAGTGTAAAAATTGGACTTTTTTTTGTTTTATATGCCTCATTTTGCATGTTTAATAAATGCATGATGAATTTGATTGAGTTACCCTTTGAAGTCCCTCCCACTTCTTATATTCTATGATTCTATAATTACAAAAATACCAGCATAGTCTCCCAAAAATTAGTGCAGTGATTTCTCTATCTCCTCTAACAGAAATAAGCCAATCTTGTTCTTTATTTGTTTTTGTTATAGTAAAGATTTTCATTAATATGCAAATAATGAAAAACAACTTCAATTGACTAACAATTTTTTAGTAAATTTAAGAATTGTTTACTCAAACACATATAAAGATTTTTAAATCCCATCCATTAACTGGTATGAGATAAGTACCCTTTCAAAGGGCTATGACTTTTTCTTTCAAATTATGTTAACCCAACTATGTGATAATAGAAATGTTCTGGTTTCTTTCTTTTCCATCCAGTCATTTAACAAGTTGCTATAAATACATAGCATTTGATAAACTCTGGAAGGCTAATCCCTCTTAGCTACACTTGCTTCCAATCACATAGGAGTTAGAAAGATGTTTATCCCCAAAGGTATAGTCTCTCTGAGACCTTCTGGGGGAAAAAGAAATCACAATTCCCTTCTTTTATAACTTAATCCGTTTACTTTGTATAAACCCACAAGTCAAAAAAACAACAACAACAATCTAGAAACACATTTTCAAACTTCTGGAAGTAGTTGCAATAAGTTTTATCCAGTTTTAGTTACATGTGTAATAAAATTAAAGGACATGTTGAATTAAACTGTGAGGCCAACTCATAGTGCCACAGGAAATGTACATTTACAATTCAAAGGAATGAATTAAACTAGAGAAATTCCAGGAAAAAGCATCAGGTCTTTTTTTTTCTTTTATCACCTCTTACAGGACTCTCTTTTTCCCCTTCCCCCACTATTTTTACCATGTGAAAAATGATTCTGATTGTCTGGGAGAAAGCACATTCAAGCTTTTCGAATGCATAGTAATTTTTGGCAATATTGAATCAGATTGAGCAAGGTAGACTCCTTTTTTCCTTTCTTTTTTTATCATTAAATCATAGAAAATCTAAGGAATCATAGACACCTTCCAGAATGTAATTCAACTCCCATTTGACAGATGAGGAAACTGCCACACAGAAAAGCAAAGAAATCAGCTAAGGAGGTAACTGTCATGGAACTATAACCAAATCTCTTGATTTCTCATCTGTACTTTTTTTCCCTGTCTCATACCAAAAAATATCTCAGTCAAATAACATTAAGTTCCAAGTTGCTTACACTGGACACATCGAATTACTAGTTTTTACTTCAATTGAGCCTTTCACTTATAGATAAATCTTCGTGAATTCTAGGGAACAAAAATCAATCTGGTAACACTAGTGAATTAGATAATGTGGTGAATTCTAGAATTAACTTCTGCAGATACAAACTACTGATTTTTGTTGTTTCTTATAATATATGTTAAGAACATATATTGATGGAAGCTAGTCATATGACTATATTGTTCCATTATTAAACTTGTAAAATTCTCATGTATATGAATGAAATTAAATTGTGCAAGGTAGAAAAAAGCAATCTGCCTAATGTTATCAAGTATTCTATCAACTATAAAAAAGTTTATCTTCCCTAGTTGTTATTCAATCTTTCTGAAATAATTCTTCATTGATTAAAATTTTGACACCAAATGGAAAATTAGTACAATAAATAGCAGAAGCCCCTGGTTTGAGGGCAGAGCAATTGAAAAATGATTTTTTTTTAGAGTAGAATGAAATCGAACTGTAGAGAAATTTTTGCCCTTTTCCCCTCTCCCCTAGAACCTATTCTCCAACATTTAGCCCTGACTGTCTAGCATTTTACCCCTTTCCTGGAATGTACATTGTCACTTCAGTTTCATAGACTCTTTTTCTTCCTTCAGTATGTAGCTTTCTATATGAAGTCTTCTGTGATTCCCTCAACTGCTATTGTCCTTTCCCAACTATCTTGTATTGAACTACTTTTTAAAATTTATTTTAATTCATATACACCCTTGTTCTTTCTCCCATTATAATGCAAGCTCTTTCCAAGAAGGGGTTGTTTCCTCCAATGTATATGTTTCTGTAAAGCAGAGCACATTGCCTGGCACACAAGTCCTCACTAAATACTTGTTGACTGACTGTTAAAGCCCAATATCCTATAGTTATATTCTTATATGACTTGGACTTGGAGACCTGGATTCAAATTACAGGTGTGACCCTCATTTGGTGAGTCACTCTAAACAAGTCATCTAACATCCCTGAGCCACAGTTGTTTCATCTTTTAAAGTAGGGACAATGATTTTTGCACTTCCTAGTTCACAGGGTCATAGCAAAAGAACTTTATAAACCATAAAGTATAATGTAATTGTGAACTATTAGTATTATGTAAACTGAAAAGGCACTTAGCCTTTAAGTCAATCCAAGTCAATCCAAATCATTCTGAAAACTAAGCAGAGTGGAAGATTGAGTTCCCTTATAAAATTACCCAATCACATACATTTAACACATTTGTTTCAGTTTACTGGATCTATTATTTATACTTCAGAAATGCAGCATACATTTCTGTATCTGTCAGTCTAATCTGCAATGTAAGGCTGACTTGGTAATGGTGCTTATATTAAAATCCCCTAACAATTTCTCAGAATTATTATTTCTTAGAAGTTATATTATTCCTAAATATAGGACTATCCTATAAAACAAAATTTCTTTGAAGGAAATATAATCTTTATTGAAATGATATACATGTGAATGGCATGTATGTATGTATGTGAACCTTTGTGTGTGTAGCATTGTGTAGTAGATGGGGAACCATCCTTGGTATGAGGAAAACTTGTAATGAAATCCCAATGTAATGTTTTCACTTAAATGTGCTTACTTTCTAATCTTGGACAAATCACTCCATCTCTTAGCACTCCAGGTAGTACTCTAAGATTAAAAGTAGAAGAATTGTTGGGTGTGAATTAACAAAGAGATTTCCCTTACCAGGGAGCTCCTTATTTTGAGAAAATCACAAGTATAAACATAACCATACACATGTGTAAATAGAAAAGAATACATAAATATAGATATGAATCTATGTGTGTATTTTTGCATAAATATGTGTCAATACATGTGGAGACAGCCTCTCCACCCCACTATGTTGAGGAACTATTCCTTGTAAGCACTTGTAAGTTTGAATAAGTTTACCTCTAGTCACATTGATAGGGGCTTGCAGTGGGACTTAACTACAGATCTTGAAGAGTGGATGACTCAAGGGATCTTTGAAAGGGGTGGACATTTTGTGACTGAGTTCTCTGGGGAGAGAGATGTGTTTCAAGGGAGAAGGGAGAAGAATGGATTCTTTTCATACTAATACCATGATAATTTCACAGTTTCTCCTCACCTGAAACTAGGCAAGCTTGTAGGGGGAGGAAGGAGGCATTTGCCCTTCACTGTGTTTCTGTCTCTCTCTTTCTTCTACAAATGAGCACTCTGAAAGGAACATATTACAAGGCCTCTGAGAATGCAAAGCAAAGAGTTTGCATAAGATGTCAGCAGGCATGGTTGATGCCATGAGAAACATCTGCATCAGCATTTAAGGCCACTAGAAAGAAGAGACTGGTTCAGTTTTCCTGTTTCTCAGGTAGATTTTAATAAATAGAGTCCTCAGAATAAGGGAGAGATAAATTTTAAAAAAAAGATTAAAACTATATTTTAATCTGTTTCATTTCCCAACAAGACTTGAATATGTGTCTCCCTCTCCTTTTATAGGCAATTGTACTAGCAGATAAAAGTTGTCACTGAATCCCATTTGAGTTACTCTGTTGACATGTGATTTGATTCTTTTTTATGGTTAGCATTGCTTTCTGTGCAGGAGTAAAACAATTACTCTATATCTGATGCATTTTGTACATTGACAACCTATTTTCCTACTCCTCCTTTCTGGAGAAGTCCTAGGCTTGAGCTGAAACATAACACTGTCTTAGGAACCATAAAAAAGAAAATGGGGAATCTAATGTTTTTAATTAGATGTCAAACTCTCTCATCAATAAACCTAGTCTATAACTCTCAGACTGAGTTCAGAAACAGCAAATGGCACAATACATACATATCTGTAAATCCCAGCTGAGCTATATCTTTATGTAATAAATAAATCAATTTAGATATATGTGATAGGTAGCTAGATAGAGATATAGAACATCTCACAACTCGGACAAACCAAGATTTAGGGAAAGGTGTAAGCAATATTGAACAAGTAGAACAAAAGCTAACCTATAGCCATAGATGCATAAAAGGATAAGGCTAGCTGTCTCTGTGGATTATTTTGGCAAAAAGGTCTATCATACACATTTATGTCACACATACAATATCTCCCTTCACTTATTTGCATACATAGTTTATTTTTCTTTAGCTCTTTAAATGCAAAATTTTATAACTACAGCAGTCCAGTTGATGTTCACTATAATATTATGAACTATATGGTGAAAGTATTATTAATTCCATTTTACAGAGAAAGAAATATAAATTCAGATTAATTTACTTTTCCAAGACCACACAGTTAATGAGTGGCAGAGCCAAAACTAAGATCAAGATATCCTGAATCCAAGCCCAAGGTTCTTTCTTCTTGCCCACATTTCCTTAAACAAAGAGTTAGGGATCCTGTTCTGAAATTTCTTTTTGGAAGGAAAAGGAAGTCATACACATTTTGAATTTATGATATTGTCTGGCCTAATTAAGAGAGTACTGGCCTTGGAATCCATAGACAAGCATTTAAATCCCTCCTCAATTGCTTGCTAACTTTGAGATCATGGGCAAGTTCACTTAATGTCCCAGAGTCTGTTTATCCATTTGTAGAATCAGTGTTTAATAAATGGTATTACCTTTCTCATAGAAGTATTGTGGGAAAAAGCACTATAGAGATATGCACCAAAAGGGTAATTCAACAAGCAGTTACTGAGCATTTAGGTAACTTGCCTAGAGCTCCGTCAGTATGCAGAGAAAGAAGAACTTAAACTCAAGTCCTTCTGATTCTTAGATAAGCTCTTCATTCTTTTCACAAAATAAACAAGTTATTGTTATAAAGTTATAAAAGTTTTCATGTAGTGGAGGTAGCCAGATGTTATGAGTTGCCTCTGCAAAGATTGAACATCACTTTTGGACTTCAGGGAGAGGTCAGATGCACTGTCCCCTGACAATTGTTTGATTTTACTGTGGCCATGATGAATCCCTGCTTATACTTTCTATCCCCTCCAGGATAAGTCAGTAGTCCTAAGGAACTTTTCAAAAACATGTGTGCTTTTTTGTTTTAAACATTTTCATTTCTGGGAATTCTGACAGCAGCATATTAAGATTAACAAAGATCTTTCATGTATAATGCGATTTAGAAATAGCATTAAAATTATAATTCTGCTTGGACTTGCATGATGTAATTTTCAGTAATAACTATTAAACTATTAACTCTATCATGAAAAAACTACTCCTTGAGAATGATAATTATTCAGTAACCTTATTCAATCAAGACTCAATTAGAGCACATGAGGTAGGGGAGGTCAAACATACGCTATAGCTTAGGTGGTGTATAGCATAATATAAAATATTATCTTTATTATTAAAATTACTACTACTACCAGGATAATTATTACTTTTTTCCCCTGGGAAATCTGAATGAAGAGCCATTTGATTAAAGATGCACCTTATCTACTCTAAACAGTAACATTTGTTAAGCCAGGGCAAGGTAAACTCATTAAGCTGCCAGCAAATCCTTTGTCAAAGTAATAATAAAGGGTTTGTGACAGCAAACCCATGCAAAAAACTCAAACTCAGCTGCTAATGTTCCCTTCAGGCTGTCAAGTCCAGGTTTTCCAGGACTTGTGAATTCAGGGAATTAGGGGTCTCTGAAATAGTTAAGGACACTAGAGAGAAAACAATAGAATGAATGTCAAATTGTATTTGGATTTGTAATCTAGAGCTTTCTCCTTAAATTCAAACAATGGATTTCCCAATGTAGTTTCAAAGATTTCCCAATAATTACATGACCTACATTGTATTTTACATGAACTCTAAGAAACAAGAAAGCGTAATGTAGTGAAAGGAGTGTTTCACCTAGAATCAGAGGACATAAGTTTGAATCTTGTGTTTGATAGTTATCAATTCTGTGATATGTGCAATTCTTTACCTATATGGGCTTCAGTATCTTCATCAGTAAAGTGAGATGGAATTGATGATTTCAATGATACTATCTAGAACTAAATTTCTGCTTCTGCAATCTCCAAAACAAACAAAAAACAAATTGAAATGAAGTTAAATCATTGCTCTCCATTATTTTTGGCCTCAAAATAATTCTCCTTTTTCATATAGTCATTCACATAATCTGTCTTGGAACTGCTAGCTCTCCCCCGCCCCCCCCAAAAAATTAAAATGCTCATTTAAATACCATGATAGAAACCAAATAAAAATATTTATTGTCAGAATGGGGACAGGGATGAAAGAGGAGAACAAGTGGCTGTTTTAATGAATTATATCTTAGTGTGGTTTATTTTGAATAAAGAGTAGAATGCTACACCTCCCTGTTAAGTACAACTACTAGGTCATAAAGAAAAGAGTAATCTTGTCACTCTAGCCTCTCTATAGTAACCATGCAGCTTTGTTGTCAAGAACAAGGTTATAAGTAAATCATACTTTGCTTACCTTCTTCCTCTTGTAGAATGGAAAGACTAAGGGAAAAGGCATCTAAACAGCACTCAGCTGATCAAGAAAATGTGTTGCTAGTGTGACCCCATTTGTTTAAGATAACCCAAATTTTGTTTCTCTACCTATGGGGATTGAATTTACACACTTTTTTTAAAGCAATCGGGGTTAAGTAACTTGCTCAAGGTTGCACGGACTGTTATTTCTGGGTGTGGTGCTGAGTATCTGAGCCCGGATTTGATCCAGGTCATCCCGACACTGGAGCCGGTGCTCTTACTCGCTGAGCCACCTGACCGCCCCTAAGCAATTGGGGTTAAGTAACTTGCGCAAGGTTACATGGCCAGGTGTTTCTGGGTGGGTGCTAAGTGTCTGAGCCCGGGATTCAATCTCCAGGTCTTCTCAACACTGGAGCCGGTGCTCTTACTCGCTGTGCTACCTGGCTGCCCCGAATTTACACATTCTAATGTAGACTTAGCCTAAACTTGGCTTGGTTCTGTGTTAGCTCCCATACTATTGCCATAGAAAGTTTAGGCTCACTATGTCAGAATCTCTTTCAGGGAAAGTTATCAGTCAGTTTTTTCTATGTTTATGTATGCTCTGGTCTAGAGCTCTGCTATTAAAAATTGTTTTTTTTTTGTTTTTTAACTTCTAGCAACAAGTTAGACTTTCATTGCCTAACATGCTTGACCTACAATATCTGATCATTTCTCAACAGCTATCAGTGATTACAGGATAGTTTCTTCCAAAGGACTATTTGTCCTATTTAGCTTTAAGGTCTATTGACATAAAAATAATATTCCCTTAATTTAATAAGTGGACATCTGGCTCTTTATAAGTAGGTAAACAACTATAAATCAACAGGTTTTGATTATTTCTCTGTATAAAGTGACAGATTGTTGTACTGGAAAGACCATGACACTATCAAGTAACTAGGAGCATTTTTTCCTATTTCTGACTAGCTTTGAGAATTTGAGCAAGTGTTTTAACCATTCGAGATTTTGTTGGGTTTTTGTTTTTTAAAGAGGATAACACCTGCCCTCACTATTCCATAGAATCATTGGGTTCTGAAGCCTATACTATTTTATACTCTTAGTTAAATGCAATATTTGGATACAGTCTTGCTTTTCCTTACCATGTCAAGAAATAAAATCCTAAAATGTAAAAATTCCATCTCATGATTTTGTAGTTCTCTCATCAACCAACATAGCATCATAAGTTTTACATGGATGGGAATGGCATTTGAAGGTTACAAAAGTGCCTGTCTGTAAAAAAGTTATTTTATTTAATCAAAACTAATATATTACACAAGTAGTTTAAAAAATTCCCAAGTTTCAAGGGTGTTTGTGTATGTGCGCACATGTGTGCATGTCTGCATGCATGTGTGTGGTGTGTGGGGGATGTGTGAGGATGTGGGTGGGTGTACTCCACATTGGCTTCCATGAACTGTTAGGGAGAAGGACAAGAGCTGATCCCAGGAGGCTTAGAACTATGCCTTATCCTTAATATTGCCTAGCTAAATTATTTTAGACAAGCAATTTATCTCAAGAGATGCATGTGCTAAGGAGAAAACTTCCTTGGAGTTATGACATAGACAAGACTCAATGAGTACCCACAGAGAATAATTAATATTTTATAAATGCACAGGAATACCAAACTATCAGGGACCTGTCAAGATAAACCCATTGAAAACTGAGACAAGTGAAGTAAGACTCTTATCCAGACAACAGAGGAGTCTGTTCCCCAAAGCCTATACTACTCAAATGAAGTCTTTCCCAACTATATGCCAGATAGATTAGATAGATGATTAGATAGATGATAGATAGATAGATAGATAGATAGATAGATAGATAGATAGATAAATATAGATATATAGATATATAGATAAATGTAGATAAAGATATATAAAAACAGAGGTAGGCAGGAAGGAAACAAGAATTTGTTAAATGACTACTCTATACCAGGCACTATGCTAAGCACTTTACAAATATGATCTCAGTACTGACTGACTGATCCCCAGTACAATAGTAGCCCAGGTAAGGGCTACTATTGTCTGCCTTTTACAGTTGAGAAAAGTGAGGTAAACACAGGTTAAGTGACTTGCCCAGAGCCATAGAGTTAATAAGTGTCTGAGGCTGGATTTGAACTTTTCTGACTTAAGGCCTAGCACACTATCAATTGTGCTATCAAGTTGCCTTTAGGATATGCCAGACAATTAAGTGGCATTGGCAAGGCTGAGGTGAGAGTAACTGCTGGTAACACAGTGTAAATGTTATAAAGGAGGCATGTGCCTCATTGAATATGAGGTTATGTATTTCTGGCAACAGAACATAGAACATAATTATGTCATATGCTAGAAGCTTGTTCCTTGTAAAAGGATAACAGGCAACCTAAATTATATAGACTGACATTTACATATAACTATGTACCCTCTGGATCAATTCTAACCTTGAAATGCCATAAAAGGGACATCTGAGAGCAACAAAAATACCTGTTATACCATTAGAAGGGAGAACAAAGAACTGCAAAACACTGGAGTAATGAGACCATTATGTAGGTGAAATATGGTAAGTGAAGAAACAGAGAATTGAAAAAAAAGAAACAAAAATGTTAAGAAAATTATACAAAGCAATCATTTAAGGGGAAAAGAGATTTAGGTTGGGTGAAGAATAGTGTCAGAAGTAGGTCAGAATTGATGAAATCAGAACATAATGTGTCATGATTTTACACTTTGTGTATTAAGGCTTACCTTTCCCATGCAGTATATAAGCAATGCCTCAGTAAAAATGACAAATGCCTGAGTGGAAATAGCATAGCTTAAAGTCAAATGCACAAAATGATTTCCCTTTATACATTGAATCATGCATGTTTATATGGGTTCTAACCTAGAAAGAATCTCAAGAGATTTATTCATCCTCCAAATTTCAAACAGAAAAGGATTTAACCATATCTATTTCAGAAAAAGAAATGAACTACCAGAAAGAGAGGTTGTGACTTTCCAGGAGCCCTTGGCTACTGAATAATTGGAGTTTGAAGTGGATAGAGTGCTAAGAACCTTTTACTTTGACTTTCTTTTGCTCTTTCCCCAACCCTGGGCTCCATCTGGGAGTCTGGGCAAAAACAATATATCTACTTACACTATTTTTTGTGGGGGAGCTAAGAGTCAACAATTAAAATACTGAGATTAAAGTCCATAAAGTCTGATTATATGCCCTGCTACTCTCTCCTGAGATGTTCTGGGTCTTACCATCTGTCCTTATTATTAGAGATACAAGAAGATTCACCAGACAATCCTTGCCCTCATTCCAATTGGGGATACAACATGCAAACAAATATATAGAAATCAAGCTCTATAGAGGATAAATAGATATTGATAAATAGAGGGAAGGCACTGGAATTAAAAGATCTTAGGGGAGTGTAATGTAATACCAAGGAAAGGCAACTTCCCAAGGTTCAGAATACCAGCATAGGTGCTCTCCATTTTATTCAGTGACAAACCAAGAACAGAGAAGGTCAAAACATGACATCATTCAAAATACAGCATTTACTAAGTGTGATTAAATAATCTCCAAGGACTACCCCACCTCAGGACCTTACATTCATTCAATCAATTACAAAGTCCCGGTTCTAAATACCTCTCCACCCCTAGGCTGTACCTTTATTAAGTCCACCACAAAGCCCCTCTTCTCAAATGGAGATTAGTTTCCAAACATAAGTAAAATACATTCATTTGCTCAACCATAGAACACAAAAAGGTCAAAAGTTCCCCACCCCTGGATCACAATTGAATCTACCCCAGAGTCACATCAAGTTTAAGCACAGCACCTAATACCCAAATGGAGGTCTTTTCTTCATCTTGACAGGAGGCAAGTTCTCAGCAATCTTAGTTCCTGGGGAGACAAGGCTTAGCAAGGCCACAAGATACATTGCCAGTCCCTCCATTAATTCATCCTCTGTCTGTAGAACAGTCCTAGAACCCCTGAAAACATTAGCAAAACCCTCTCCTAGGATTTCTGTAAACATACAACAAGAAAATCCTTCTTCAGGGCTTCTGAACCAACAGAAAGTTTCCCAGACCCCTGCAACAACAGCACTGCCCTTCACCAGTGGACAGTATTCACTCTGTCTGCAGGACAGTCTCCAGACCCCTGCAACAACAGCACTGTCCTTCACCAGTGGACAGTATTCACTCTCTGTCTGCAGGACAGTCTCAGAGCTTCTTAGCCAACAGCCAGGTTCCAGAACTTCTTCAACAAAAGGACTGTCTTTCACCAGTGGACAAATCTGGCAAAACAACATCAAAACAGACAAAGTACCAGCAAAACAGCCATGTCTCCTCAGTCCTTGGCAGCTCAGGGGGGCAGGTCTCAAAAGTCCAGGGCAATTCAAAGGGGCCACCAGCAATTCTCTTAGTCTCTCTCTCTCCACGAGGTGCTGCTTCCAAAAAAAAGTTCTTCTGCCTCTCTCTTGTCTCTCCAAATCTACGTCACCAGCTCCTCCCAGTTCAGGACTTTCTTTTCACATCAACAAGTCCATCCCACAGGTGGGATTAACAAGCTCTGGGTTTTAACACAATCAATTTGAAAACCAAGCCAATACAGGGGAATTTTTAAATGCCATTACTATCACAGGGAGACTGTATAAAAAGCAGAATTTTAGTCAGAATTCAAGAAATCAGAGAGGTCAGTAGTTGGAGTGGAGGAGGCA
This sequence comes from Petaurus breviceps papuanus, assembly GCF_028583685.1. Classification (NCBI taxonomy): domain Eukaryota; kingdom Metazoa; phylum Chordata; class Mammalia; order Diprotodontia; family Petauridae; genus Petaurus; species Petaurus breviceps. The sequence goes on from NW_027187309.1 coordinate 7,213,959, forward strand.
GAGCATTATAGGCATGGGGTATAACCAGAGAAAATGTCCAAAGCAGAGAGATGGAATGTTATGTTCTTGGAACTGGAACGAAGAGTGCTTGATGGGGAGTAAGGTACAAGAAGACTTGAAAGGTAGGACAGGGCTAGATTATTAAGGGCTTTGATTGTCAAATAGAGAATTTTGTATTTGTTCTTGCAGGCAATAGGAAGCCACTGGAGTTTACTGAGTAGGAGTATGGCACAATGAGATCTGCATTTTAGGAAAATCACGTTAGTGGCTGAATACAGAATGGATTGGAGAAGGGAAAGACTTGAGATAGGCAGACCAATTAGCAGGGTATTAAAATTATCAAGTGTGGGTGATGAGAGCCAGTGCTGGAGTGGTGGCAGCATCAGAGGAGAGAAAGGGACATACCTGAGATAGGTTGCAAAGGTAAAATTGTCAGATCTTGGTAACAGCTAGGATGTAGGGGGAGGGGGAATAGAAACAGTGAAGAATCCAGGATAATTACTAGGTTTTAAGCCTAATGGATTAGGAAGATGGTGTTGCCCTCTATAATGATAGGGATGGTAGGGGAAGAGGGTTTGTGGGGAAAGATAATAAGTTCTGTTTTAGAGATAACAAGTTTAAAATGTCTATTAAACATTGAGTTCAAGATGTCTGAAATTCAGACAGTTAGGGATATGAGACTGAAGTCTGTATAGAGATTGGAAAGGTAGATTTGAGAATCATCAGGATTGAAAGACAATAAACATATGAGAGTTTATGAGATCACCAAAGTGAAATAGTACAGAGGAAGAGAAAAGAGCCCAGAACCGAACTCTGATGGACATCATTTAGAGGGCATGATCTGAAAGAGGATTTAGCAAAAGAGATAGTGATCAGATAGGTAAGAGAAAAAGCAAGAGAGAACAATGTCCTGAAAACCTAAAGAGAAAATTAGTATGGAAGAGAGATTAATTAAGAGTGTCAAAGCCTGAAGAAATCAAGGAGAATGGAGCTTGATAAAAGACTACTGAATCTGAAAACTAAGTGATCATTAGGAGCTTGGGTAAGAAACATTTTGAGGAATAAGTTCAAATGCCAGAATCTAAGTGGTTAAGAATAGAGTAAAATGAGAGAAAATGAAGCCACCTACTGTAAAATTACCTTTTCAAGGAGTTTAGCTACCAAGGGCAGATGCAATATAGGACAATAGTTAATAGGAATGGAATAATCAAGTGAGGATTTTTACAGAAGAGGTACATGGGCATGTTTGTAGGTAGCAGGAAATGGGTTAGTAGAGAAGGAAAGATTGAAACTAAGTAAAAAATTACTCATGTAGGCCCAGGGTGGGGAAACTGAGACCTCAAGGCCACATGTGGCCTTCTAGGTCCATGGGTGGGGCCTTTTCACTGAGTCCAAGTTTTACAGAACAAATCCTTTTATGAAGCATTTGAGGATCTAGAGGGCCATCTGAACTCAAGGCTGCAGGTTCCCCACCCCTACTTAAGTTTTGCCATTTATCTTTGCAGCTATACTCCTAATTAATGTCTGAGCTTTTTGAGAAAAGAGATTATCTAGATTTTTTCTATTTGTCATTTCAACATTTAATACAGTATTTAGCACAAAGAAACAAGATGATAAATGATTTTCTCAACCAGGAATTCATTCTTGACTCCCAGTATGGTGCTCTCGTATTTGGTGCATGTGTGTATATGTGTGTATGTGCATGTGTATGTTTTTTGAGGGGATTGTGACTAAAAAAATATGCCTTTTAAAATAAATATCATATGCTAATGCCTTTATTACAAGAATTTAACTTAGTAAGTTACCTAGGAATCCAGGGTTGTCAAGCTTTTGTAAGATGTTGATTTCTTTGAATTTCCTACTAATATTTTAAAAAGGGAAATGTTTACTTCAGTTTAATAGCAGTGAATCAGCGAGGTATGCCCCCTTGTTTCTGAGAATCTTTCCTGCCATTCCATAAACTGCCACAAGACTATATTGGTCATTAATTAAGGATAAAGTTCTCCAGGCTGTCAAAGATATATACACACATATACATATATATTACACATATATTACTGAAAGGGAAGCAATAAAAGAACTATATACAAATGATTAACACAATATATGTAAATTCAACATTAACAGATGACAATACTCTGGTCAAACACTAAAATGCTATTGCTCTGTTATTGTTAAAAGACATCCTTTCTGTCAACAATTAATAAAGTACAGAAGTAGAAAGTGACATGTGAAATCAATCATAATCACAGAGGTGGTGCTTATTCATTTTCTAATAAACTATTTGTGGATGGTGGTTTTTTATATTATATCATGCCAAAACAAAATGTACCAGTAATTTTATAATAAATTTTTGAGCAATAAGGCATGTTTAATGTGTTTTATAAACCTTAATCATTATGTGAAATATTGATTACTCCAGGAATAAGGATGTGTTGATACCTTTATATAAATTTTTTTTTAATTTATAATAGTGGTTTTAAATATAAATACAAGATACAGAATACATCACTAATGGGAAGGACACCAAGCAGGATAAGTGACTATTCCTTATCCAAAGGCAAAGGAAAGAGATCGAGTTTATGTTTGTCCTCAGTGTGTCTGTTAACTCAGTCAACAGGAAATAGGTCAACCTAGGTTCAGAATTAAATGTGAAGATAATCTAGGATATACACAACAGAAGTAAATACATAGCAAGATACACCTAGGAAGAATGTTTAGATCTGAAGTTCTCTTTAGTTCTGCATCTGGAGATTTTTATATTTTTTGAAGACACAGCTTAGGTGCCAACTCCTTACAAGATTTCTTTCCTGACTTCTCCTCCCCTCAACTTTAATGTTCTTGAAATTAACATTGTTTTGTATAAAATTTGTATTTATTAAAATCTATATACATGTTGTGAAATAATAGAATATAAACTTTTTTGTGAGGTCAGGAACTATTTCCTTGTGATAATTGTTGGTTTCTGCTTTAGCTTTAGCCCACGCCCTCTAATAATACTACCTTGAGAAATAATTATTATTGCTGTAATTATTCAATAATAACTAGCACTTATATTAACTCACTGTACATGAGGAGCTTAATAGATTTTTGTAATTTGATTAACATTTGTTGAATTGGATTGAAATTACTTAAATTAGGCCAGGAGGTTGAAATGTGCAAGTGAAAGAAAATAGTTTTTCCCCCCACAAAAACCTGAACCTATTAAAAGCCTAACTCGTGAAACCTGCTTAAGAAGGGGAAGGGGAAAGGATCAAGTCCCTATGATTAAGCCAGAAAAATAAATCTTTAGCAAAGTGAGGTGGCAGAGGACTAAAACCCAGGGGACATATCTTTGGGGTGCAGATGGAAGTACTAATTTATTATTGTAAGATGACAGGATTAGGTTAGATGGTTTGTAAGGTCTCTTTTTACTTTAAAAATATGGTAATTTTGTGTTAAAGGGGCCCTGAAAATTATGAAGTCCATAAATTTCAATGGATAGCTGACCTGTCAATCATCTCTGGACAAGACAGGAATGATTTTTTAATTAAAAAGCTGACTCTTCTGATGCTGATTGACAGCTCCACTGAATGACAAGGGGCACAGGAACATTCAGATTTCTCTGCCCTTTTCCCTTTCCTGATTCAACATAAGTATTATTGGTTACTACAGATATGACTCAAAATGTGTCTGAATGTCTCCCTGATTATTTTATAGTAACTGGTATAGTGGGTGGTCTCTTATCACTGAGACCCACACATCTGCAAAGGGTCGATGCCTCCAGATAACTCATGGTGATTAAAATCCCGACAAACCCATACCTAGAAGAATTTTGTTGCTTCTTTTCCCTTTAAAATAAGTCATGAGGAGTATTTTTTTTCTGATAGCAGAGAACTTGAAACAAAGGATATCCTATTGATAGGAAATAGTTAAATAAATGGTAGTAAATGAAGGTAGTGCAATATTCTTGCTTTGTAAAAAATGATGACTATGAAAAATTTAGAAAAAGACAGAAGCACTTTTATGAACTGATAAAGAATAAAAGAATACAAATCAGGAAAACAATATATGCAATGATTACACAAATATCAGTAGGGAAAAAATGTCATTCTAATGACTGATTTGGTATGCAAAGATAGTGAGAAGATTCTTTCTTCCACCTTGTTACTCCCTCCAGATGACAGACTATGGTGTAGGGATATACGTGGAAATGAAAGCAATATAAAAATGTATTATCCATACAAATTAAATATTTAATGCCCAGAATACTGATTCCATATAAAAATCAAATAATAAAATGGTAAAATATGAATGTGAAGATGGAGTATATATGATCTGCATTACTTACTACTACTTTATTAGTACTATCAATATACAACATTCATATATTATTTTAGCTTTTGCAACTCATTTAATTCAAGATTGGTGCTAAGAATTATCTTAGATTTGGAAATGATCTTCTTGATCATCTAAGTCAATCCTTTAATTTTATAGAAGAGAAAATTGGATCCAAAGAGGGGAACAACTTACTCATGCTCACACAACTGATTAGTGATAAACCAGGCAATAGATCCATGAGGTCCTGAATCCTGGTCCAATGTCCTTCACAATTTAACAAGTGGCATCTCGTTGCTTCCTGGTCTCTGACTGATGATGCAGGGAGATAAATATCTCACCTAATGTCATATAATGTTCCCACTTTATAGACAATCGAGAAAAATTTTCTGAAAACCTATTGTATGCTCAGTGCTGTGCAAGGTATTGTAGGTAGTTCAAGATAAGAGTAAGATGATCCCCGTCCTCAAGGAGCTTATGATGAGTTATATATAAAACTTATAAGAGCTAAAAAATGGGGGTGGGGAGGAAAGGAAGGAGGTTTGTTCTGTGTGTTTCCAGGTGCCAGAACTTGGAAGAAAGGATAGAAGTTGCAAAAATGTAAATTTAGAACTTTGCAAGGGCAGCCTATGGCGATAAAAGGATCTCTCTCACTTGAAGCCTTCCAGTAAAAGTTGGACAATCACTTAGTGGGGATGTTATAGAGGGGCTAGTTTTTTAGTTACCTGTTGGACTAGATGGACTCTAACAACCCTTCCAACTCTGAGATTCTGTGAGTGTGTGTGAGAGTGTGTGTGTGTGTGTGTGTGTGTGTGTGTGCATGGCACACAATTATTTTATCAGACACTGTGAATGTATCAAAATGGGAAAGTCTTATAAGTCACTTTCTACTTAAAAGTCAAACTGATCATCATGTTTTGCAAATAATAGTAATGATGAAAACATAAAGGAAGATAGGAAGGAAGGAAAAAGGAAGGGGAAGAGAGAAAAAAAGAAGGGAGAAAGCAAGAAAAATAGCTATCCACTGTGCCAACAAGTTGCTCAGGCAGCAATCAAGGACAGAAAAAAAAAAGTCTACTTTTTTATTGTGTTCAGGGAAAAGATATTATTAACAAGATATTACTTGCCTTTATTTTAACTGCTTTAATATAAATCATTACTAAAATCTGAGGCAGCTTGGTTTAAAGGATAGGGTGATGGACTTGGAGCCAGAAAAACCTAGGTCCAAATATTTCCTCTGACATTTATTATCTATGTGACCATGAGCATGCCCTTTAATCTCTCTGAGCCTCTGTTCCCTTATCTATAAACGAGGAGTTGGAAGTAGATCATCTTCAAGATCCCTTCCAGCTTTAAATCTATGATCCTAGGAAACAAACCTTCATAAATTTTGAAGAGAGTACAGAAGGAAATTCAATTTTCCAATGAATGATCTTTTCACCAGAGAGCAATATTTTAGTTATTATTTTAAACTTGCACATTTATATTAGTAGTATGTAATTATAATCTAAAAAAGTAAAACATTCACTTTATAACTTTCTGGACCTACATTTTCCCTTTATGCATAACTAGTACATTAATGTTGCATTTTTGTTATTATGAGTAACATTTAATGTTTGAGGGTTTGCAAAACGCTTTTTGTTGTTCTGTCATGTCTGACTCTTCATGACCCCATTTAGGGATTTTCTTGGCAAAGATAATGGAATGGTTTGCCATTTCCTTTTCCAGTTCATTTTATAGATGATGAACACATAGCATGCATTATTTCTTGTTATTCTCAAAGTTCTGTTAGAAAGAAAAGGTGTTATTGTACATTTTATAAATGAGTAAACTGAGGCTGAGAGATAGTCTTCAGTCTCCTTCCAGCTCTAATGTGTCTTCTGGAAAAAACAAATAGTTCCTTTGTTCAGCTGACTTTAAAAGGTGCACATGTTTATTTTTTTGTTTTCAAAAGATGCTATCAGTAATTTTTAGAGAATGAGATAGTCTTTACTGAATTTTGTCTTGATGGCAAAGTATCTTTTTTCAGGAAGAAATAAAATCTCTTGTGTTTCATGAATTAGCCTTGTCTCAGAAATTAGATTATTGTGAATTCCTAGTGAGTGGGAATCATGTATTTTATTTCTTGTATATCTCTTACATGAATGTTTGAATGATATTGTGTACACAGGGACTGGGTTAGCACTGGATATATGATTATGTTGATTTACAGAACTACTGAAGACAAAAAAAAACACCCTTCATGCAGGAACATACCTTCTTTACAACTTATAGTCATAGGGAGTTGACCAGAACACAGAGAGGATAAGTGAACTTGGACAGTATTACATAATCTGTATGTGTCAGAGGCTTGATATAAACCAAAGGCCTCCTGTCTTTGAGGCTCTTTTTTTTAATTGTTCCAGAAATCAGTATCTTTTTTGTTTATTTTCAGTTTATTTTCGATTTGTTTTGTTTTTACATTATATAAGTTTATAGATTACTCCCAGTTCCCGAGGTCTCCTGAAGAAAGTAATTAAACAAAGTAAGTTAAAAAGAAATCTGTAAGTACACTTTACATCTACAGCATCCCCAATTGTTTAATTTTTTTAAATTAAGAGAAATCAATTGTCTCTCCTTCCCACCTGTTGCTTTTATGCATGTAGTATCTCAAAATATGTTGATTAACTAGATACGTTTTATTACATCTAAAATCAAAGAAGATTATCATAACTAATAATTGCTTATTCCTCCCCAGAATTCAGTGTAACTCCTGATTTTTAAATCACTTCTCTTTTACAAGTTAATGAAAAGGAAGACTTTACTTTTTATAAAAGAAAAAAATGTTTTAATTAAATGCAATATAATATGTTATATATAATATATTAGAGGACTTGAATATTTCAAGGACTTGAAATTTTGGTTCAGGTCATTATATCCCTTCCATCTGCAGTTAGTTTTCAGGAGCAGTTTTGAAAAACTTTCTGTGTAGGAGTCCTACTAAATTTAGCTAGAATGGTTCTCAGATGAAGTCTATTACCAGACCTTCATATGAAATCTCTCCAGGTTAGGACAGCCAGCTAGTCAGTCAGTGAGTCAGAAAACAAACATTTTGTATGCCTGCTAATTGACAGGCATAGAAAGAAAGGCAAGAGTGTCCTGTTCTCAAGGAGCTCATGGTCTCATGGGGAAGACACTATGAAAACAGTTGATATGAACAAAACAAATACAAGATAAATTGGAGATAATCAATAGTGTGAAGACAGTATCTTTAAGAGGAGTCAGGAATAGCTTCTTATAGAACGTTGGATTTTAGATGAATCTTGAAGGAAGCCAAGAGGCAGTAGTAATTAGGAGTGAGTGTTCTATACATGGGGGAAGCATCAGTGAAAGTGTAGAATCAGGAAATGGAGTGTTATTTGTGAGGAATATCAAAGAGGTCATTCTCACTGGATCATAGAGTTTGTGAAAGTCAGTAATTGTAATGTTAATGGAAGAGGAAGATCTTTCCCACCCATTAATAGGCCTATGTGACCTGCTTTGAGGTGGGACCCAGCTGACTACTGTGACAGAGCCTGAGTCCCATGAAGTTTGAGTCCTGTGGAACTCACGGTGGGAGGGACTTGCCGAAAAGGTGGAGCAGGAAGGCTGGAGTAGAAAGGCAAAGTGAGTAAGAGCTGGGAGAAAGTGAGGCTGAGCTGAGGCAGAGCACCTAGCCCAAGCGAGAAAGGGAGCAAGTTTGCTGGTTTGTGGGGAGGCCTAACAGGGGGAAGTCTTGGGGATGTCAGTGCTCCCTGGATTGGTGATGTGTATAAACTTTTTTTGTTACCATGGTGGAACTGGCTTTCTAGTATCTGAATAAATATCTTGGTTTTGCCTTTAAGGAAAAGAGTTATTTTATTTGGCAAATTTACCCTGGAAATACATTTGTATATTCATAGCGGATGCTATGGGTATCGCATTGGTGATATAGTAAGGTACAAAATAACTGGACAGATAGGAGGAGGTTGTGTATGGAAGTACTTTGAATACCAGAGGATTTATATTTGATCATAGAGGTGCTAAGGTACTACTGGAATTAACTGAATAGTGGAGGTCAGTGAGGGATTTGGGGGAATATGTGACAAGGTTGACAAGGTTAAACTCATACTTCAGGAAGTTCTACTTAACACCTGAGTGAAAGATAGAAGAGTAGGAAGAGACTTTAGTCATAGAGACCAAACAACAGGCTCTTGCCATAGTCTAGGCACAAGGTGATAAGAGACTGTATGAAGATGGTAGAAGTGTCAGAAGAGAGAAGAGCTATATATGAGAGATATTACAAAGATAAAAATCAATAGTCTTGGGCAACTGATTGGACATGGAGTAAGTCAAAGATGACAGTTTGTGAGAATGGGTGATGAGGAGGATGGAGATGTTCTTGAAAGCAGTAGGAAAATTTAGAAAGAGGTAAAGTTTAAGAGGAAAGAAAATTAGTTCAGAACTGGAGCTCACATTCTACCAACACAGCCTTCAAAAACCCAGGGTCACTTCCACTCCAGAATAAGAATTTAGAGGGTGACTTTAATAGAAATTATAGGATCCTAAACAGACAACATTGTAAGAGGATATTGGTCACCTAGGTCCAAGTTCTACCTTTGGATTATACTGACTACCTGATATCAGACTAGTCACTCAACTTCTCAATAACACCAGCAACTTTCTAATTGAAAAAAAACACAGAAGAATTGATGGTCTGCATTGGTAAATAGGTTTTCCTCACATGAAATACCACTAATGAAAATCCAAGTTGGACTTGAGAATATACATGCTTGCACACTATATGTGTGTATAAACTTATGTAAGGACATGTATATATGAATGTTTTATAGAAGTGAATATACACATACATGCATATGTGGAAATACATGTGCATGCATGTGAATGCCTATACAATCTATCCATGCAGGGGCATGCATGTATGGGGGCATGCAAATATGTAACTTTTATAATCCTATATAATATATATGCAAAAAACTATTTTGTGTGGATGCTACATATATTCTAAATATTTATACAAAATATGTGAAATCTCAGATTTAGTAAAAATATACATAATGTATGCCCACATGTATGTATTAATTGTTAAAATAGTAAGACATTCAGATTGTGCTTTTAAACCACACATTGCAAATCTGACCTCCATTGCTTGTTCATAATAACATCAGTAAGTTGCTTGATCTTTAGAATGGTGAAATTTTCAAACTATACAATTTATTGGGGCGGCTAGGTGGCACAGTGAGTAAGAGCGTCGGCCCCAGAGTCGGGAAACCCGGGATCGGTTCAGGCCTCAGATACTTAACACCCACACAAAATAACTGGCTGTGTGACCTTGAGCAAGTTACTTAACCCAAATTGCTTAAAAAATAAAAATAAAAACAATTAAAAATTGTAAAAAACTATACAATATATTAAAGAATTAATTTTATATGATGTTTTGCTTTTTTCTTTGAAATAGAATTTAAGGGTTGTTAAATTTAATTTATGCATTTGGTTTCCCTCTATTTCCCATCTGGTTCCCTGACTTTAGTCATGGGGCATTTTTTCCATCATGTATTCTTAGTGGGGGTAAAGTATATGAATTATACAACAAAAAGGAAAAAATATAATTCCTGCAAAATACTGACAATTCTCAATTCCTTCAGCAAAATATGTTTACTTTGTATTTCAAGGAATGTAAAAGAGAAGAAAATGGTACTGGAAAAAGAGGGTATAGAATGTAAGAAAAGCCAGAAAAGTAACTGATGAGTCTTTATGTATATATTTTAATATTAAATGAGATATTTTGTGTGGGGATAATGTAACCAGTTACACTAGAGTCCATGTCAGAGTCAAATATACTTCTAGATATCTATGTAAGAATAGAAATGTATTAGTCATTTCATTCATAGCATTAGAATTGGGTACTGTAATCAAAGGTGCTGAAAGGAATAGATGGATTATTTTGAGAAATTCAGACTTTCATTTGGGGCAATTCTTTTAGTAAAGAAGAAATTTTTAAGTTTTAAATATTCCCCTCACATACTTTATTCCATATTTTACTGGCACACTAGTCTGTACCTCTGTATGAATTCATGAATTCAACCAAATGTTTTATCTAACAATAGATAACACAGAAAACTTAATTATCCAGCATTCTACTACATGGAAATAAGCAGTTTTTTTCTTTATTACATACTTTTATGACTATCATTTTGAGAAGGCAAAATGGTAAATGAATATTTCAAAAGTTAAAAAAAGAGAGGGAGAATGTACACTTATGAAACAAAAGATCCAGAATAATATTGTTCTATTAACCCTGGCCCTTTCTTTAATAAGATAAAGTTTCTCTTAATTGAAAATAAGAAAAGAGAGGATTTCTCAAATGTTAATATTCGTAACTCCAAGGAAGGATTTTCAATATTACAAGTTTATTACATGTTAACCTTTTTTTATTACTGAGATGATATTTTTTCTTCAAAAGCAATTGTTGAGATATTTTATTCTACTGTTTCATGTATATGAAGTCCAAGGTTGCTGGTACTTATTTAATAATATTAATAATACATTTTAATAATTATTTGAAAAGAAATATATGCACATATGCATGTATACATGTATGTGTATATATACACGTATATATTTATATATATAATCATCTGATCCTCACAACAATCCTATGTAAGAGGTATTATTTGTATTACTATTTTACTAATGAGGAAATTAAGGCTCAGAGAGCTTTAGAGTTTGGCCCATCAGCTAGTAAATATTAGAGACGTTATTAAAAATCAAACCTCTTTAATTCCACTGAATTGTAACATCCTTGAAAGGATTTCTAAATCACCAAGGTGGCATTTAATTATGTTCCCAATTATTTTAGTGTTATTTAATTTAATAATTTTAAAATTCTTCATTGACAACATATATATGATAAATATTTCAATTCACTATTAGTAAGAAAAGATCTAAATGGTCTGATTTGACCATATCAAGATATTTCCAACCAACATACATCTTTTAACTTCCTTTCACTTAATTTTGTCAACTGAGAGTGCGTTATCTGAACTTGACTTACTAGCTGTGTGACCCTGGGAAAGTCACTTAACTCTGATTGCCTCACAAAAACAAGCAAAACAAAAGAAAGCAAAATTCTTCTGCTTGGTACTAGTCTTGCCATGGAGGTAGCATATTCTTACCTCCTAGCCCTCTAATGCTTGTGGTAAACAATTATTTGTGCCTAGGCAAAAATCCCACTGGTTATTTTTCCTATATTCTCAACCTGATACAATTCAATTTTACATCTCTCTTTCCTTCCACTGAATCTTTTGTAATTCCCATTAAATTGCTAAGACATTCTCAGACTAGAATGGAATCTTACCTCCAAACTAGTAGCTAGAGATAATGGAATGTCTTTTCACTTCTTATCCCTCATTTTTTTTGTTCTCTCTAAGATGCAGATAGAAGCCAACTCACAGGTTCTTGAAAGGATATAAACTATTAAAAAAAAGATTGTTCCTTCATTTTTCTGTTGTGTCTGACTCTTCCTAACCCCATAAAGGTTTTCTTGGCAGAGATACTAAAGTGGTTGGCGATGTCCTTCCCCAGTTAATTTTACAGATGAGGAAACTGAAACAAATAGGGTTAAGTGACTTGCCCACAGTCACATAGCTAGTTAAGTGTCTGAGACCAGATTTGAACTCAGGAAGGCCAGTTTTCCTGACTTCAAGTCCAGTATTCTATCTACTGTGCCATGTAGCTGCTGAATCAAAAACAAATATGAGAGAAAAAAAAGAAAAAGTAAGCATTTGATGTAAACATTGTAGTAATTTTAGTTCTAGGTTTTGAGTTTCTGTTTAATATTTAGGTTGTGCTATAAAAGTCATTTTCACATGTTTAGAAATTTTTTTAATGATTTTAACAGAAAATTATATTCATGTATTTATAATGTAGCTAACAGTGGTTTCAAAGTAGAAGAAAAAAATCCCCATTCTAGTGAGACCATATAAACTTGACAGAATATAATATTGAACCATGTTTTAGAAAGAGTTGTGTTTGTTTGTGGTTTCTCATTTCTATAGAACTTTACAGTTAACTCATATTTCTAGCCAATCTAGTTAGATGCTTATCAAATCAGGCATAACTTTGTCCAAGATCTTTTTGTTCAAGGAATATTGGCTACACTTGAATGGACAGGTACACTTATTCTTTCCTTTGCCATTCCAACTATTTTGTATCTTTGTCACAAGTCTAACTTCTGATTCCCTTCATTCTAAATATTCTCTTTCAGCTTGTCTAATGCTTGTCATAGATTCATAGAATATTGGAGCTAGCAGGAAACCATTCCTAAACAAGTGTTTCCTAAACAACCTCTTCAGCAAGGGTCCATTTATTCTCCAATTAGAAATGTACAATAATGAGGTATCCATAACTCCTGAGGCATTCCATTACTCTTTGGGTCAAATAATTGTATATATCCAAATATACTACTTTCTTAATTGAAAAGACAGTGGCTCTCTGCTTTTTTAAAAAGCAAGACTAGTTACCTAAAAAGAAGGTGAATAATCTTCACTATGTATTTTGCAGTAGTTAAGAAACTTGCAAGGGGTCAGCTCTCAAAGAAAAAAAAAAGTAGTGAAGGTAAAGATGGCAAAAATGTCATTTTCCAGAAGCTATTTTACACGTAATTGTTATGAACATTTTGAAGTTAGTAACTGTGAAACCCTAATAATTGGAACTTTTTCTGGTGAATAATGAACAATTGTATATTTTCTGTTTGTGCTGTCTCTGAAAATAATACAGATTTTGGTTTCTGACCCTAAGTCAGAAATGAGTCACTTCTATTGAGGCAGCAGTCAGACAGCAACTGATGAAACTAGGTCAGCAACTGAAAAGGATAACAGAGACAGGCCTTGAAGGCAGAAGAAAAGGAAAGCAACTGCCCCCTGTTCCTTGAGGACAGGAAAGCTCAGCCAAGTCCAGCTGAGTGGAGGTCTCAAAACTGAGATTTCTACCTACTGCTCGCAAGAAGCCAAGACCAACTGAACAGATGGATCATAGAAAAGCAGCCAAATTAAAAGTTGAGAGAAAAGCTCAGAAGCTGTGTTGTCCCCATGCTGAGCTGATTGGAAGAAAATCAGTTTCTGGGAGCAGACTGGAAGAGAAAGTATCTTCTGCTGTTTAACAGAAGTGGATAAGGAAATGTATCTTCCCTGCCTTTTATGGCCAGCTGTAGTTTAAGAGAGCAGAAACCCTCAGAGGTTGTCTGCTTTGCTCTTTACTTCCACATACAACCAGAAATACCGAAACCCCTCAATGGCCATCCAAGATAGCCAACCCTAGTATCTCTGCAAAGCCCAGGCTTAGGTAAACTGCTTTTGCTACAAAAGTATAATACTACCTTAGATAAAGGAAATCACTTAACCTCTCTGCACTCTACACAATTATCTAAGACTATAAATTACACAGAAGTTATTGGCCTTCATTGGTCTAGGAAGTTCTTACTAGTCTCTCCTGATACCAATTAAATCATAGATCCTATTACCTATCTCTTTTTATAAATACATATCTGGACAAAGCAACATGAGAAAATCAATGTATATGAAATCCAATGTTGCTGGTACTTATTTTAAAATATTAATGATACATTTTAATAATTATTTGAAAATAAACATATGTACATATACATGTATGTGTGTATGTATATACATATATATAATCATTGATCCTCACAGCAATCCTATGTAAGAGGTATTATTTGCATCACTATTTTACTAATGAGGAAACTAAGGCTCAGAGAGCTTAAGGGTTTGGCCCATGAGCTAGTAAATATTTGAGACATCATTTAAAACCAGACTTCTTTAATTCCCCTGAATTGTAACATCCTTGCAAGGATTTCTAAATCACCAAGGTGGCATTTAATTATGTTCCCTATAATTTGTGTTATTTAATTTAATCATTTTCAAATTCTTCATTGACAACATATGAAATCAACTCTGTTGACTTTAGATTCAAAATAAAACCAATTCTAGCAAATATTTTACTATACTACTCATTCTGTCCTGTCATCTTCTGGAAATGTTCCCTTACATTGAGAAATTTCTACACCATTTTCTTTTATACAAAGCTTCCTAATTCCCATCCCCTCCCATGCCAGGTCCATCCCCCACTAATTACCTTTGTATCTAGTCTATATATATCCAAACTTATTATGTCCCTTGACATAATGTAAATTTTTAGATAGGACAGATTTTCAGTCTTTTTTAATGATCAAGGTCTATCACAGTATCTGCCAGATATAGGCACTTAATAAATACTGGTTGAAATATTGATTAGCTTTCTATGGAGAACCAGTGAACCACACACACACACACACACACACACACACACACACACACATAACTGCAGCTTTTTTTTTCCTTCAGAATTGAGAGGGATAAAAATATCGAGATCAATCAAGTTCCTTTAATAGAATGATATTGAGCTGTCCCACGTACAAGAACCTCACATTTAGAATGTCAAGTACTTGAGTTCAAGATTATGGAAGGTTTTAATACTATGTGAATCTTGAAACCCTCTGACTGCTTTCCTGCCATTTTGCTACCATTATGGTAAAACAGGAGAAAGCCACATAGAATTCTGGGCCCTTTTCTTTGATTCTTTGTTTCATGGGCTACCATGGACAAACTATTCATCATCTAATGACCAGTCTACTAACAAAACCATATCGTTGGACAGCAGACACATTCTGCTTCAAGTAAGTACAGAAACTCAAGCTTGATTTAATTATTGTACAGAGATTGTTCACTTGCATTTTAATCCCTTTGTTTAAAGAAAAAGGTCTGAAATTGGTAGAAAACTATTTTACCAGTCCAATATGCACTTCTGAAAATCAGAATGCAAGTATAATCAAGAAGCAAGGGGAATTATGAAATTAATATAAATGAAATTAATGTAAATTTGGTTCTGCTTGATTAAAAATGCTTTTATTAAAAAAAAAAATCTGTTTCTACTGCCACCTGCTGTGGACTAATGGCTCTTCCCCCTTTTTGAATTATATCAAACAATCTGTTATTCACAATAACAAAATTTGTTCAAATTGGCAATAATTCTTAATGACTATATGTAAAAATCAAAGAGATACTGAACAAATATTATGGAGATGTTTAAAGTATAATTTCCGAGAATTTTATAAATAAATTATGCAAATTAACATTTCATTTTTCACATGCTAAACATTTTCTGTTTCACAAAAATGAATATATGTCAGTTTAAATTGCACAGTCTAATTCACCCATAGATAACAAATGCATTTAAACAGTAGGAATTGAGTGTCTCATTGGTGCTTTTGTAGCACCTAGAGAGTTTTTTTTTCCCATCTAGCCTGCAAGAATATTTTTACATGAGTGGTGCCCCAAAGAAAACTCTCCCTGAAGCATATAATATTTTAAGCAATTGCTGAAAAGCTGATCCTGCTTGAAATGCACCTCTCATCCGAAAAGAAGGGAACCCCTGAGGGCCCAGTATAAATTTATAATGAAGAACACACACAGAGACTATGTTTATTGAAACAGAATTCCATAAGAAAATATTCCACGCCTAATTCTATCAAATGTTACCACCATAAAAAAAAGAAAGTCAACCTAAAATCACCAAAGTAGATAATACTATGTTTTCAAAAATTTTTTGGTAAGATTTCTTAGCCAATTTTAGGAGAATATTGGAAAAATAATGATAAAGGTTTGGAACTCCCTCCCTTAAAGTATGAAGTAAACATGATGTCATGTGTTTTGGTCAGGGCAACTAGGCATTTGAAAATAAGGACTAAATTTCCTGAGATTTTCTTCCTTTCATAGACTCCTCCTGATAATGTAAGAATAAAACCAATAAAATCTTTCTGCAGCATACTTCCCCTCCCACACAAATGCTATTTTCCCCCTCTGCTTTGAAATAACAACCATAGTGCCAACCAAGTCTTCTTTTAATGGAACAAAATGTATCTTTTTTATTTTATTTTTTTATTTTTGCTGAACAGATAATGAGTCAAATGAAAAATAAAAGAAGCAAGGGGCTGTTTGCTTCAGCTTATGGTTGGTAGAGGAGTTAGGCAACATTCTCTTGAAAACAGCATTAGTTCTGAAGTCAGAGGACCCCCGTATTAAACCTGAACCCCTCACATTTGCTAACTGACATTAGACAAGACAGTAGGCAATACTGTGAAGTGGATAGAACTCTGGGCCTGGAGTCAGGAAGACCTGTCAAATCACTTAATCTCTGTTTGCCTCAGTTTCCTCATCTGTAAAATGAGAATCCTAACAGTACCTATCTCCCAAGATTGTTGTGAGAAGCAACTGAGATAATGATTATAAAGCACTTAGCAAAATCTGGCACTTAGTAAGTGCTACATAAATGCTCATTGTTGTTATTGTTATTTAACCTCCCTGGGCTATGATTTTCTCTTCTGCCATATAAGAAGCTTTGATGAGATGACTTCTTTGGAGATGCCTTCCAGATCTTGTCTTACAATATCAGACATCCTCTGTCCCCGCCTGCCTTCATACAACCACCTTCTTTTCTCTCCTATTTTTGTTTCCCTCCTGAGAGAAAGAGCTTGGCTGTATGAAACTGATAACCCCTGGGTTTCCTTCTAGGCTTGCAAGGAATAAGAATTCAGTGTGCTGAACTGTGCTTGAGACCTTCCTTTAGACAAATAGGCTGTAAGACACTTTGAAAGAAGCAAATATAAACTACATAGACCTTAAAGATCCTTGTACATCATCTCCTCTCAATAGGTTTTAAAACCATTTGATGCTGGTTAAAGAATACTAGACAAGGAAGACTCAGAAATAATTGAGCCCAAATAATAGCATTTGAAAACCTGAAAACATAAATTATCTAGGAAAAAAAAATTCCATATTTGATAAGAACTGCTGGGAAAACTGGAAAGAAGCCCAGTTTAAATTAGTCTAACACCAAAATCTCACTTCATATCCCATAATAAATTCAAAACAGATACATGACTTGAATATTAGAGCATATACCATCAGAAAAATGGAAGATAAGTTGATCATATGCTTTTTTATAACTATCAGTGTGGAATGAATTCAGAATCAAATAAGGCATAGATGTAATTAAGGGAAATAGATAATATTGGTTACACTAAACTCGATTCTTCATCCACAAACTTAAGAGCTCTAGAATAGGAGGTAAGTGATCGACTTCAAAGGAAGTTTGGATCTTTGTATCAAGCATCTTGGATAAGGTTTTGATATCCAAGATATATAGACTACTTAGAAATATGTAAGACCAAAAGCTATTCCTCTATAGATTGTCAAAGAAGGTAAATAAAGACATCTCAAAAAGAAAAATTATTAAGAATCCTATGAAAGAATGCACCAAATCACTAACAAAAAGAGTAATGGTGTTCTTATTTGATCTCATACACTACAGATTGGCAAAGATGACTAAAGATAGGAATAGGCAATGCTGCAAGATTTGTGGAAAGTGGGGCGGCTAGGTGGCACAGTGAGTATGAGCGCTGGCCCTGGAGTTGGGAGGACCTGGGATCAGTTCCAGCCTTGGATACTTAACACCCACACAAAAAAAAAAAAAACTGGCCATGTAACCTTGGGCAAGTTACTTAACCCCAATTGCTTTATTAAAAAAAATTGTGATTCCTATATATTTCCAATGAAATTCAACAGCAAGAAGTAGAAAGAGAAATCCCATTTAAAGTTACTGTAGACATTATAAAATATTTGGGAATCTACCTGCCAAAACAAACCCAGGACCTGTATGATCATAACTACAAAACACTTTTCACACAAATAAAGTCAGATCTAACTAATTGGAAAAATATCAATTGATCATGGCTGGGTCGAGCTAATATAATAAAAATGACAATTTTACCTAAATTAAATTATATATTTAGTGCCATACCAATTAATTTACCAAAAAAACTACTTTATAGAGTTAGAAAAAATAGTAACAAAATTCATCTGGAAGAATAAACGGTCCGGAATATCAAGGGAATTAATGAAAAAAAATGCTAGGGAAGGTGGACGAGATTTACCAGATTTCAATCTGTACTATAAAGCAGCAGTCATCAAAACTACTTGGTACTGGCTTAGGAATAGAGGAGTGGATCAATGGAATAGATTAGGCACACGAGATTCAGAAGTCAATGACTACAGTAATGTATTGTTTGATAAACCCCCAGACCCTGGTTTTTGGGATAAGAACTCACTATTTGACAAAAACTGCTGGGAAAACTGGAATATAGTATGGCAGAAACTGGACATAGACCATTATCTAACACCATATACCAAAATCAAGTCTAAATGGGTTCATGATCTAGGTTTGATACTGTAAGCAGTCTGCAGTCCACAGCAGACTTGTGCAGAGGGAATGACTTTATGACGAAACAGGAATTAGAGAACATTATAAAATGTAAAATGGATAATTTTGACTACATGAAATTGAAAAGTTTCTGTACAAATAAAGCCAATGTAACCAAGATTAAGAGGGAGATGGGAAATTGGGAAAGAATCTTTACAACCTATGTCTCTGACAAAGGACTCATCTCTAAAATATACAGAGAACTGAGTCAAATTTATAAGAATACAAGTCATTCCCCAATTGATAAATGGTCAAAGGATATGAACAGGCAGTTTTCAGAGAAAGAAATTAAAGCTATCTATAAGCACATGAAAAAATGCTCTAATTCACTATTGGTTAGAGAAATGCAAATCAAAACAACTCTGAGGTACCACATCTCACCAGTCAGATTGGCTAAGATGACAAAACAGGAAAATGACAAATGCTGGAGAGGATGTGGACAAACTGGAACACTAATGCATTGTTGGTGGAGCTGTGAACTTATCCAGCCTTTCTGGAGAGCAATCTGGAACTATGCCCAAAGGGCTATAAATACTTTCATACCCTTTGATCCAGCAATACCACTCCTAGGGTTATATCCCAAAGAGATCATAGAAATGGGAGAAAGACCCATATGTACAAAAATGTTTACAGCAGCTCTTTTTGTTGTGGCAAAGAATTGGAAATTAAGGGGGTGTCCATCAATTGGGGAATGGCTGAACAAGTTGTGGTGTATATGCATGTTATGGAATATTATTGCGCTATAAGAAACGGGGAGCAGGCGGTCTTCATATTTACCTGGAGAGGCTTAAAAGAACTGATGCTGAGTGAGAAGAGTAGAACCAGGAGGAATTTGTACACAATTACAGACACAACGTATGTGTGATGACCAACTTTGATAGACTGGACTCTTCTCAACAATGCAGGGATATAAGTCAATCCCAAAAGACGCATGATGGAGAGAAAAAAGTGCATCCAGAGAAAGAACTAGAAAGAACTAAATTTATATCCAGGTGGAAGCAAAATACCTGATCTTTTTCGTTTTCTTATTTGATTTTATGTCCTCTATACCATTTTTCATCCCAGCGGGTACAATCCATCCTTATAACCTGACCATTGTATAATGTGAAAGTATCTACAGATCCTATACTTGATTATAAGATGCCATGGGGGGGAGGGGAGGGAGGGGGACAAAATGTGAAATTCAAGGAATTGTGGAATTGAATCCTGTAAACTAAAAGGAAACAAACAAATTAATAAATTAAAGAATTAATAAGAAAAAAAATTGTGGAAAAATAGGCATACTACTGCATTCTTGGTAAGGCTGTAAATCAGTACAATCATTATGGAAACAAATATAAAGTTATGCAAATACAATGAGTAAACTAGTCATACTTTTTGACCTAGAAATTCTACTGCTAAGCATGTTTCACAAGGAGACCATGAGCAAAAACGAAGTCTGAATATACAATGGAAATTTGGCAGTAGTATTGTTGGTAACAAAGAAAATAAAATAAAGGTGTTCATCAATTGGGGAATGGTTAAATGAACTGTGGTTGGTGGATGTAATAGAATATTTATTTTGCTGTAAGAAATGGCCAGAATGAATAATGTGGTACAACATGGAGAACACAGATATTAATAGATACAAAAAAAGTAGAACCAGAAAACAAAATATACAATGACTATAAAATGTAAATGTAAAAAGAAGCAACTACAAAATAATTGTTTTTTTTTTTGGAGGGGGGGTTGCCTTTTGGAGGGCAATTGGGGTTAAGTAACTTGCCCAAGATTATATGGCTGGTTTTGTGTGTGTGTGTGTGTGTGTGTGTGTGTGTGTGTTAAGTGTCTGAGGCCAGAACCGAACTTGGGTCCTCCTGACTCCGGGGCCGATGCTTTACTCACTGCGCCACCTAGCCGCCCTACAAAATAATTGTTAAAAATGAATGTTGTGAAATTATTAAAAGAAACACCTCAATCTCCCCCCAAAAGATAGAAAATATCTCCCATGGCACCTTTAAAGAAATGAGACCATGGGAAAGGAATATTACATAATAAGGTGTTTTTCAGTGCATTATTTTTTAAAATATTTTTTCCCTTCTTGTTCATTAAAAAAAAAGTTTTCTTAAGGGATGACTCTCCTGGAAGGATGATGTGGAAGGATATAAAGGGAAATACAGGCAATGTAAAAAACAGAATTTCTCAATAAATTTACTTTTAAAAGTAAATGAAGGTAGACATTATAACCCTGCTACCTATAGCAGGTAGCAGGGTTAAAAGGAGCAAAGGAGATAATGTATCTAAAATGGATTGCACTCTTTACAGTATTATATAAATGACAGATATTTCATTGTCTTATTCAGTGTTTAGCATACAGTACAAGTTTAGTAACTTTCTTGAATTGAAGTATGATAAAGCTCTATAACAGGGGTTGGCAATATATGTCTCACAGGTTTGATCTTGCATTACACACAAATTGATGGTAGAGTTCTAGATTTGACTTCTAGGCAGGAACCTGCTGACCCATGGTTGATATCATTAAACTAGAATGAAAAATTATTCATAAAGAGAAACAAGTCATGTAGAACCATAACATTTCTTTTATATTTAGGGCTACTTAAAAACTTGTTAGAATATTGTGGTATTATGTCCTGTTCTAAGTTCCATGTTCTATGAAGTAAGTATATAGTTTGGAGAGGGATCTTAGGAAAGTCATAAAGATAAAATAAAAGAAATGAAGATCATAAAGGAACTGATTAATCCTGATGCTAAATTAAATTATTAATTCTTCCATATACCAAATTAATATCCTGGTATTATAAAACTATCAAAATAATATTTAATATGAAGAACTCATTTAAAAAGCCTTGTTTCTATTTTTAGTTGCCATGAAAGTTAGGAAATCAGGTATCATTTTTCTTATTATTTCTAAGGAGGTAGCAGAATTTATACTTAATATCAGAATCTATAATCAAGAAAGAATGTAAAGTTTCTTTCCCTTTGATAATGTTTTCCATCTATTTGAGGTTCTTTTGTTACCTTTACTTTAGGAGTAGGTAATTTAAAAGTTATTACATAATGACTTCTCTTTTCTCTAAAAGATTTCATAATATGTCTTATGTCAAATCAAGTCAAGTCAATAAAAAAATTTTTTAAGCATCTACTACATTCCAGGCACTGTGGTAATTGCTAAGGATACAGAGGTAAAAGTCCCTGACCTCAAGGAGTTCATAATCTGTTCTCTCATAATCTACTAAATTATGTCTCTAGTACCTCATCATGATAAAGAAGTTACTCTGGGTTCTTGAAGTCAACATGTGTGTTGTTCATTGTTAGATTCTACCAAGCAAAGAAGACTTTAGGAGCCAATCAATCAAAAATAATTTTTAATTGCTTCCCACATTATGTACAAGGTTGTGTCAGATGCTTAAACAGTTTTGTAATATACTACCTGTCTTTAATGATAGAACCAGATGAAGTTAGTAGAGAAACATCAGTTAAAGTTTAGTAACCAGATAAAGAACTAAGTTGTGTGTTTGTGTTTGTGTGTCCTTGTGTGTGTGTGTGTGTGTGTGTGTGTGTTAGTGGGAGTTAGAGGGAAAGCTCAACAAATCATCTAGTTTTGCATAGAGAAGTTGAAATCTATATTGATGAAGAAACTGAACACCTGGATGAAACCACAGCTCTCTGGGAGTATTAATGTTCATGTATCTTGTACTTCAGGGAAGATCATGAAAAATTATAATTCAAAAACCATCAGATGTAATTACAATAAAATAATGATATAACACCTTATATTTCATTTACCTTGTTTGAATGTGAATAAGCACATATTTAGATGTAAATGATTGACACGTGATATAATGGATAAAGAATAGGTCTTGGAGTCAGGAAGACTTTGGTTCAGATTTTGTCATATACTGGCTATATAAACTATTTAATCTCTCAGTGACCCAGGCAATATTCTAAGATGAGACAAATTACCCACAAGGTTGTGATTTGCATCGGCAGAAGTCCTCACTGTTAGCTCCCTTATACTGACAAAACTCTCAAGTCTGGTTTAAAAAAAAAGGAAGAAAGTAATGGAAAAAAATGATATTTATTTAATACAAAGATCTGGAAAATGAGGAATTTTCCAAGATTATAGGCATCTGTTAATTCAATACAAGTGCCTGAGCTATACATATTAACATATCATAGCAGGATTATAATCAAATTATTAAAATTTTGCATGTGAATTTATGAACTGAATCTGACTGGCTTTCACCCTAGTCTATCACTAATAACAATGCCACAGGAAATGGTTCAAAACAGAAGAGGGGACTTTTTTAAAGGGGAGGGAGATTTTTAATTGGAAGTGTTCACAGTCAAAATACCGTACAGGCTGAAAAATTCCAAGAGTTAATCCAAACTGCCTGTTTCACTTAGTGAGTAAGGGATTTTACTAAAAGGAAGTAAACTCTACTGAAATACAGAGATTTTCTCAGAGGAAGAGGCATATCAGTGAAAGAAACAATTAAGACTAATTGACCCAGCAGGAGGGTAGAGATAGAAACTATGTCTAGTCAATGGGAGGGTGTCTGCATGCAAGAGATGAACAGATGCCTCTTTCTTAGTAGAAAATTCTGGGAGGGAGGTGTTCTGACTATAAATCCATATATTTATTTTTAGTTGCTAGGTTTTCAGGATCTGCTCTCATCAAACTTAGAAAAATCAGATTCTTTTGTTTGTTTAAGATAGGTTTCTTTTTTTGGAAACTCAAATATTCGTCTGTATCATAAAGGTCACAAGAGCAAATTTCAGAAACACATATATTTATCGGCTTACTATAGACAGAGCCTCAGAAGAAAATACCATAAATTTAATTTGAGTGTGTGAGTGAAAATTCTTTCAAACTAGGCCCTTATGTATTTAATATCAATGTTTTGTTTGTATTAATAAACAGAAGGAAAGACAAAGGAAAAAATATCAATTTGATGTGCAAACTTTTTTGTGTTCTAGAACTCTTTGTCTTGGATTTTATACAACCCACTAACAACTCAACATGGGCATCTTATGAGATATCAATTCAATTTAATTCAATTGAACAAGCATATGTTAAGCATTTGATGTGTACTAGGCACTACTATATTTCGCCACAGATTTATGCCAATTTTTTTTTTTTGGCAAAACAGTGGAGTGAGACCATTATGTAAATTAAAAAAAACTGTGCTGGTATTACTTAAAAATCATTTATTACTAACCTGTATCACTGGCAGGTGAATTGTTGTAATAGTAATGTAAATTGATCCCTTTGTATTGGCAAAGGTTAACAGGTACTTAGTGATTAATCAAGCCTCTGTTAAAGAAACAGAAGGTGTGATCCCCTGTTGCTGATGTATCAGGAAGGGCCTGAATAGGGAGGAGCAAAACTGTATATAAGGAAAGACCCTGGCTGGGAAAGTCAGATCTTCTTGGAGCAAGTTCCGTGGAGTCAGAAGTTGCTGCCGTCCTGGAGGCTGAAGAGGAAAGGCCCTCCCCAGGCTAGAGAGAATGATTTTTATTTGGGGAACCTGGATGAAGTGATTTTGATTCTGGGAACCAGCTGAAACTTCTGCTGAGTCCTCAAGTGCTAGCATGAGCTGCTGAAGCTGCTGAGGATTTCTGAGGGCTAGCTGGAGCTGCAGAAGACTGAGGAAGCATGACTGTGATGTTGGTTCTTTGTATGAACCTTTTTGGGACTTTGTTGAGCCTTGACTTCCTGGGAATGGAGACTGGGAAGGATTTAAGATGGACTGGACGTTGTGAGCTTCAGCATGGAACAGAAAGTGTGTGGAGAGCTGGACAAAGACCTGGGAGTTGCCTGTCTTTGAACCCAGGTGACAGTTTGGTGAATCCAGGTAGGATCTGGGACCATGGAAGGGGATCCAGGGAATCTGAGAGACCGCCCCAAGTCAAACTGAAAGAAGACTTTACTTGGATACCATGTACTGACTGAGAAATTTTAATTTACTAATGACCTAGGGGTGGAGGGCTTGTGTGTTTTCTGATGATTGGATTGAATGATGACTGAATAAGCAATTGATTTGTAACTTGGTGTGTCCCATGAGTGGAGAACTTTGACTATTGTACTTGGTGTCCTTTAAGGAGGCAAACCTCCTTAAGGATGATTGAATGATTGAGTTATTAAATGATTGTTCTTTGTTCAAAACTTTGTGACCACTGTGGTGAAAACTATGTGGCCATTTTAGTGATAAGCTATTATGAATGCTGTATTTTGATTCTCTGTGATAAGTTGCAACATTGTGGATGCTGTACCTTGATTTTCTGTGAATGTTTTGCTCTGATTTGTTATTGAATAAATAGAGTGTTCACTATACTGTATAATCAGAACCTTGAAAAGCTGTTCGCAGCAGCATTCTTCTGGAAAGCTGCTCATGCTTGGCTTTACAATTGTATAGTTTAACTAGCAGTGGAAGATGCAAGTCTTACCACATCACAGGACTTACTCATGGCAGCTTCACCTTCCCCACCCACTCCCTTTGCGACTATTGGGTTGAGTGACAATACCTTTAGTACTGTAGCACTCTAAACAAACCACACAATTCAGCTTTGGGAAATATACTGACAATGAGCATGTGCTGAAAATTCTACTTGCAGTACAGAAGAGATGAATGTATATCCATATGCCACTGGTGAATTCATTGCTGTTCTGTTTACCTTTTAAGCGGAATGATGGACAGAATTATACCATGTGATGATTACGTGATGAAAGGCTATAAACCAATTTTGGGGCTGCAGAAACAGGGTGTGAGAATTATGCAGTTGCAACAATTATGCAGTGAAATATGGTATTCTGAGTTCTGATGGCACAAAACTCTAAAACAAATCAGCCCTGCCACAAAGAAGCTTATATTCTAAAATTCTGATCAACCATTATTCCTGAGTTTTCTGTCACTTTAAATGCAGAAAATTATGTTCAAGCCATATGCAAAGTAATTTTTGCAGGAAAGACAAAAGGGGTCCTAGGTTTCCTATAGGAGGTATCATTACTCCAATCAAAAAAAAATTTATCAAGTATCTATGATATGCCAGGTACTGTGCACAGTGCTGAGGATACAATTAATAAAAAGACAGTCCCTGCCCTCAGGGAGTTTATAATCTAAAGTGGGAGACAATAGATCAAAAGAGGCAGTAAACAGTGGCGGGCGTACAACAGGGGCTACCTAGCATCAGGGGGCATCTTATTCTATGGAGCTAAAATGTGGCAGAGTAGCAGAAGCAAAGTAGAAGGAACTGAGAGTCCATTTTCTGACTTCTATAAAGGAATGCATTGGTAAGTGTTTGGTACTCAACACTCTAGCCCTACACTCAGGGAGACAGTATGAATCTAGGCTTAAGTGAGCAGCATACTGATAAGATTAGAAGTGGGGAACTTATTCTGGGAGGGGTATCATGTTCCATGTAGATGAAACCTGGCAGAATAGCAGATACAAAGTATAGGTTGCCCTTTACAGGAAGCTTCAGATAGTATGAGGAGAAGGTGAGTGAGTAATATATTTAAAGCATGGGGGATATTCCATATAAAAAGCATAGAAAGGAAGATAGGATATTATACAAGAATCAGTACATAAGCCCATTTGGCTGACACATAAAGTGTGTGGGAAATATGTGTGTGTGTGTATACACACATATACATATACACACATATATACATATATACATTTTTAAAGGAAATTATTTTAGTTCACTCAAAGTTTAAGGTGTTGCTTAACACACTTACTTTTAGGGAGTTGAAAGAAATATTATGAAATCAAAGAATAGTATAGCTAAAAAAAAAAGTTCCAGTATCTTTGTCCTAGAAGAAGGAACTGAACATTTTATTCTGATCAACTGATATTCCTTGATATCGTCACTTTAAATTATTGTATCCATTGGGGAAATATAAAAATGCCAAGTTTAATGAATCTAAAATCAAGTCCTTGGGATGTTTTTTTGAAAAATGTATTGGGGCATCTAGGTGGTGCTGTGGATAGAGTATTGATCCTAATGTTAGGAGGACCTTAGTTCAAATCCAGATTCAGACACTTACTATCTGTGTGACCCTGGGCAAGTCACTTAACCCCAATTGCCTCAAAAACAAAACAAAAACATGTCTTCCAGATAATTGATCAAAAGACACTTAAGTTTTGAGAAATATTTTGGGCTTGAACTCTCTCTCTCTCTCTCTCTCTCTCTCTCACACACACACACACACACACACACACACACACACACACACCAAAGATAAAAAAGACAATAGTTGAAATAGAAGCAAACTGTCCAGAGGGGGGAAAATATCCCTAAAACAATTACTGTTGGATAATAATGATTCTCATAAGTAGGAATCCCTATAATGAGGAGGCGAAGCAAGAAAGATGCTGTTTTCTAATCTTTTCCAGCAGTGTCTTACTATATAGTTAAGAAAAAGAGAGATTAGAAGAGAATTTTACTTCTGAGAACCAGTGTTGAATAAGAAAGTATAGGGTAAAGTATACTTGCTAAAAAATATTCCCTACCAGTTGTGAAGAGGTAAGAGTCTTTGGATGCCAAACTACTGTGAATTCCCAAAGCCATAACATATTTTTGTTGGGATCCCGCAGACTAAAATTACACATGTTATTAAGAGACATGCTAATCAAACCTGGAGAAAAAAAACACTATTATATTACAGTACACTGAATCACTGTTAAGTACTAGGAAAAAAAATATAACAAATTGTACCTAAATATTTTGTTGCTT
The DNA here is from genome assembly GCF_028583685.1 of Petaurus breviceps papuanus. NCBI lineage: Eukaryota > Metazoa > Chordata > Mammalia > Diprotodontia > Petauridae > Petaurus > Petaurus breviceps. The sequence continues at coordinate 7,241,406 of NW_027187309.1, forward strand.
TCAACAAAATTGTGTCATGTTTAAATTCTTTGAGAAAATAGCCTAGTTCCACTATTTTTATAAATTTTCCATAAGAACATTTGTCATAAACATTACAATAATAATGCTTTTTTTTTAAAAAAAAGAATACACTAATAAGGATACTCTTTTCTGTCTCTATCAACTATGAATACCACTTGAGATTGAAGTTTTGAAGTCTGCTGCCTAATAAACAGATCATTACTTGGTATAAGCATAACTTTAATCATAATAAGAGATGGTGATATTGGTTGTGGCAGGGTGGGAGACAGTCAATGATTGAACTTTTTGAAAATGGAGGCTGTGAAAATAAAATATTTAACGTAATGGAAACATGATAGCTTGATTAATTCTTAAGCCCTGAGTTTAGTTCAGAAGGCAATTCAGGATGAGGCAGTGCCTGGTTGTTTTCTCCTCTTGATAATCAAACAATTTCTTAACACAACCAACTTTGAGAAGAAGAATTTATTTGTACAGTTGATTGTATAACACAAATATAACTTTGGGTTATTTCTACGTTTTATTAATTAACTGAATTGATTTATGTCAGATTCTGCTTTGTAATACATTTTATATGACTTTCATTTACTTTCTATTGTATATATAGTTTAAGAAATTGGATGTGTGCATAGGTATTCAAGTACTTAATTATTTGTGCCTCATTCTATAGCCCCTTTTAATGTCCATCCATTAGTGAGCATTTTTTTGTGATTTGACTTTCATCTTGCCTTCTTTGGGTGATTTTTTTTCCCCACGAAAAGTATGTCTATGATATATTTTTTGTTTTTTCTTTTTTTTTAGCTTTTTGTATGGTAGGGCAATTGGGCTTAAGTGACTTGCCCAAGGTCACATGGCTAGTTTTTTTGTTTTAAGTGTCTGAGGTCACATTTGAACTCAGATCCTCCTGACTCCAGGGCTGGTACTATATTCACCGTGCCACCTAGCCACCCCTTGTGATATATTTTTCAATACCAAATATAGACTTTTTCCTTCTAAAAAATGTATCATTTATGCTATTAGCTAGGAATTTCCCAGCTTTTCCTTTTTAATGATGGTATGGACTTCTGTATCACTGATCTTTCTACCATTACTCAACAGCTTTCCCTTTTGTTGTTGCTATAGTTGTTCAGTCATTTTCAGCTGTGTTCAAGTTTTCCTGAAACCTTTTTGTGTTCTTTTGGCAAAGATACTGTAGTGGTTCACTATTTCCTTCTCCAGCTCATTTTGCAGGTGAGGAAAATAAGGCAAACTGGATTAAAAGACTTTCCCAGGGTCACACAGTTAGTACCTGAGACTAGATTTGAATTTAGAAAGATGAATCTTCCTGATTCTAGGCCCAACACTCTATCCACTGTGCCATATAACTGCCTCTTCTCTTCTAATCTGAATCAAGAAGTTAATATCACAAGCCAAATAGTTATTTCAGTTTACCATAAATCTCCATGGTTACTATTCCTTTTCTCTCTGCGAAAAAGAGGAAAGTCCTATAATTCCATATTTTTCTATTCCTGTTGGCATTAATCAGATATCCTATTCTCAATACTCTGTGTCTCATCTTTTTGGCTTTGCCCAAGTTGTTCCTCATACCTGGAATGTTCTTCATCTTGACCTCTTAAGTATCTGATCACCTTTCAGATTCAGCTCAAATGTTACCTTTTGAACAAAACCTTTCCTGATCCCTCCTAAGGAACTATTAGTTCCTTCTCCCCTAAGGGTCCCTTCCATAAGTAAGTTGTCTTGTATAAACCTATTTATGTGATTGTTTTTTCTCCAAGTAGAACATAAATTTCTCAAGATAAAGGACTGTTTTCATTTTTCCTTCATTTCCGTAGTGCTTAGACTGTGGTACATCAATTGATAAATATTTTTTGATTGATTGCTTCATTCATATGCATTAATTTAGTAAACAGTAAACTCAATAAACACTAGGTGTCAACTTGGCAGTCCAGAATCATTGATCACTTAACCAGTTGATGAGTAGGTAATAATAACCAGCATTCTAAATGCTAGTTCAGTAAGGACCTGATATAAGTAGAAGCAGTGGGAAATCCAGATGTAGAACAAAGTAAAATTTTTTGAAAAAAGGCTGAGGCTAAAGGTGTTCACTCAAAGGGCTGCTGATATGGGATCACATATTTAGAGATAAAATGTATCTTAAAGGTGATCAAGCCCAAATCCCTTATTTTTCATATCAGGAAACTGAGCTCTAGAGAAAGGAAGTGACCTTTTCAATTTCATAAAGGTAGCAAATAGCCATAAATCCAATGGCATTCTTTTTCACTGAGTCTCTAAATCTCCCAATATGTTCAAGATACTGAGTTAAATGTGGAGGCACAAAAATGGAAATGATTCACTTACATTTCTATCTTTTGAGAAATGTAACCAATTTCTTTATTGGTAGCCATAAAGTAAAAAACATAATTTATGCATCCAAATGAAGATAGACATCCAAAATAGTCAACTTGGGAGGTTATATCCAATTAGTTTTGTTTGTTTATTTGTTTTTATTTTGTTTTATTTCCAGACCATGTTTGGATTTTTCCTTAGGGACTGAATTCAGACCTACTGACTTCTAATGTTTAATCTCTTCAGTGCTGGTGAATCACATGTAACAGGTTTTGGGGTCTAGATCTTGTCAATAAGGTAAGTGATAAAAGTGGAAATATCACTGCAGTGTAACAATGTCCCTCATACTATCTCTGAAGGCCATTCTTAGAAATGAGTTCCAAAAATACTTCAGTAGTTGAAAATATACTTGAAATAAATGTGGAGCCTCCCAAGTTAGTTACTTATAAGAAAAGACTATTTTAGGTGAAAAAAAATCTTTGAACAAGTCCTATTGAGGAAGAGATAACAAACAAAGGTGTTCATCATGAGCCTATTGTCAGGTGATTGCTGACAAGGAGCCTGAACTATTAGGTAGTGATTATGTGAGTGGAGAAAAGGGAAGAAATCTGTGAAATGTTGTGGAAATGAAATAGACAAGACTTGGCAACTTATTTGATATGTGGACAGAGGATAAAGAAGAGGGATTACTCAAGGATGATGCCGAGATAATCAATGTGAGTAACTGGAAAAAAATAGTGGAGTTCTTGACAGAAAGAGGGATGTTTGGAGGAATGAATGTTGTTGAGGGGAAAAAATGATCAATTCCATTTTCAATTGTGTTGAATTTCAGATAGTAGAGGAAGTTAAAGGTGCAAATACCCCATAAACAGCTAGGATTAGAATTTAGGAGAGAGATTAATGCATTGCACACAGTAAGTATGTAGTAAGTATGGGGTTTTGTTGTTTTGTGAAAAGTCTAATTGATTTATTATATATGATATATTGTATAGCCATCTTATATGGAGCCAATTTATTCATGGCAAGGGCAAATCAAGGGAAGGGGAAGAAGAAAGAGAGCTGAGACAGAAAGGGATGAGGAAGAGGAAAGAACAAAGGTAGAGGGGAAGGAGAATGGGAAAGGGATGGATGAGAGTTATAACTAAAAAAAACCCAATATATTCTTTATTTTGAAGAATTAGTGAAAAACATCAGCTTCATTGCCATACTTCAGTTCTTACTCTCTCCCACTGTGCTTATCTAGTATGGAGCTTTAGATGGTTTTAAATAGTATTTACTACCCCAGTTCACTACTGCTAGCAACAAGGAGTGAATTACAAAAGCAAAGGAAAATGTAATAAATAAGATTAATTTAAGATTCCTGGGCTTATTCAACAATGAAGACTCAGGAGACTTCCTTAGCACATGAGACCCTAAGTCTCTGATTTGGACTTTCTGAATAACATATGACTATTAGTCCCAAGGTAGGTTCCTCCTGGACATTCTTTAAATATAAGAAAATCAATATATCTGATGCTCTAACTGGTAGTTAAGAGACTTCTTGACTTTTTCAGAAACATTATTTTTCCTTTAACAAGAGGTTGTTGTCTTTTGTATAGCCCATTTGGTCCAGTGGGTGCTACATACTAAGGCAACATCAATGTAATTGCATATGATTTACCTAGGCATTACACTGATTTCTTTTTGTTTATTTTTTTTTTTGTGGTTTTGGACGTGGAACAGGGTCTAGACTTGTGATTTCATTGAAGAAACTCTCAATGAGGAAATTTCATCTATCAACCTGGGTCATCCACTATTCTTCAGCTTATAGACTGCAAAATTGCATAGAAGTACTGAGAAGATTACTTACCCAGGGTCATTTTATTACTATGTTCCAGAGCTGGGACTAGAACCCATATCTTTCTGGTTCTGAGACCTACTGTCTGTCTAATTCACTGGGTCCCCCTGCATTATACTAAGTAAATAAATAATTCACTAAGACTTCAATTAAGCAAATATTTATTTAGCAACTACTAATTCGGGAGAACTATGCTGAAAGAGATACAATCTTTAGAGAAGATCTGACATTGTTATGATTTACGTATGGATATAGATCTATTTTAGTAATAGCAAATTTTCCCCTACCCACTTACTTCACTTTGCAGCATAACAAAGGTATACACAAAATAAGACCCTTATACAAGTCATGAGATGTACTAAATGGAGACATATTAAATACTATGCCACAATAAACAGAATCATGAAATGAAAGGTAAAGTTAGTGATAAAATATGCACAATACTATATAATAAAGTTAACATGAGTGTGCAGTATGTTGCCTCTTCCCCACCTACTGCATCTAACCTTTATCTCTGGTGGTTGGCTGTGCAACTTTTTTATGAAGGTATCAAGGAATGTTAGGACAGTGGTTCTCTTTTTTTCCTTCACATACTTAATGATAACAAGCAATATTAGCCTCAACTAGTCTTTGAACTTTTAAAAATCTTGAATTATTTGAATCCATCTTTTTCAATACAAAAAAAAACACTGAAATGATGAAAAGTTTCTGCCAACTGTTTTGTTGAGAACCTTTTTGTTTCAAACTTGGTTCTGAATCTTCCCTTTCTTCTGCAATCTTTGCAGATTGAGCTAACAGCTCAATCAGATTCTCATTCGACAGTTCTCTGTGAGACTCAATCAACTCCTCCACATCATTCTCAACCACTTCTAGCTGCAATTCTTGTGCAAATTTTACAAACTTATTACTCACTTCTTTGAAGGTTTCATCTTTACCACATCCAAGAAAATTGAGACTGAACTGTGGGCACACTTTCTTCCAAACTCCCTTCATACATATTTCTGTCATATCTTTCCATATCTTAGCAATATTCCAGATTACATGGTTAATATTATAGGACTTCCAGAAATCTGTCAGTGTCAAGTCCTTATCTGTGTCCAAAGGTACAATTGTCTGGGCAAATGTAGTATGTAAATAAGACATCTTGAAATCTGCAATCACTCCCTGATCCAAAAGTTGTATTAATTATGTTGTGTCTGGGAGAAGTAGACTACTTTTACATTTTCATTAAAATATCCCTATGGGGAGAGTTACTGGGGCATTATCCAAAATAAGGAAAATCTTAAAAGGAATGCCATTATCATTATCAAATATCTCCACTTCAGGAATGAAGCAGTGTATAACCATTTTTCAAAGATGATGCTTTAAAGGTTAGGGAAATCATGCACAGGCAGGGTTGCCTTGTTCATTTCTTTCTATACTCTGGAATTTTCTGAGTGGTGCACAAGAACACATTTTAATTCACAAGTCCCAGATGCTGCTGCTCTTATACTACTGCTACTACTCCTACTACTCCTCTGCTGCTATTGCCCTACCGTTTACTCTTCCTGCTGCTGCTGCTACTACTCCTACAGCTGCTACTATTGCATTGTTCCTGCTGCTACTGCTGGTATAGCTACTGGTGTTATTACTGCTACTGCTCCTGCTGCTGCTAGTAGCACTAGAACTACCAACTACTGTTAGTGCACTGCTTCTTCTGCTGCTACTGTTGCAGCTGCTGCTGCTATAGCTTCTGCTACTAATACTACAGTTACTGCCGCTACTCTTGCTGCTGCTGCTACTAGTACTGCAAAAGCTATTGCTATCATTGCACTGCTCCTGCTGCTGCTGCTGCTGCTAGAACTACAACTACTGCTAGTACACTGCTCCTTCTGCTGCTACTGTTGCAGCTGCTGCTCCAGTTCTTGTTACTGCACTGATACTGCTACTTTTGCTGCTGCTTCTACAGCTACTAGTATTATAGCTACTACTATTGCAGTACTGTTACTACTGCTGCTACTGCTCCTGCTGCTGCTGCTAGTATTACAACTACTGCTATTGCATTGGTCCTTTTCTTGCTGCTGCCCTTACTACAACTTCTACTACTATTCCATTTATGGGGATGTTCCAGATGAGGAAGGGCATAAAATATCAATATTTGAATAAACATAATCTAGAAAAAACTCCCTGCTAATAACAATATTTGCAGGAAGGATCTATGATTGAATCAATATAAGACATTCTGGTGTGGAAATTCTCTCCACCAAGATAAAGTCCAATGTTATCTATAACTTAATAAATTGAAGTCACAAGTAGTTGATTGAGGTTCTCAAGGTTTAAGGGAATTTGGTCATAGTTATACAACTAGTAAGTATTACAAGCCAGTTTTAAATTCAAATTTTCTTGACCCCCAAGGCCAGCACTTTGTTTTACATATGAAAACAGGCAATGAAATAATCTGAAAACAGGTTTTCAGAGCTGTAATATTTTACATCTTTTTTAAACCACACTTGTACATCTGAAATATGGATTATTAGCTTTCTATATTTAACCTGTATGAATATTCTAAAGCATTCAAGAATCGAACTACTGTACTTAGCAACACCTACATTTAATTTTCTCCAAAGCTGATGAAAATAAACCCTGCATTTGCAGCTATTTTACTGTATTTTACCCCACAACACTATGTACTATGACTCAGACTTCTGCAGATGAGGCATTTTATTCTTTAAAATCTCTGTACTTTTGGAACAAAGCATAAAAAGAATATGATCATGGTTGATTTCTTTTCCTCACTCACATCATTTATTGTGACTCATAACCTTATGCAGGTTTGAAGTGGCCCGCCAACTGGAGTTATCAAGGCAACAAAAGAAATGTAGAAGGATATGCAGTAGGTAACCTGACAATACATTGGAAGCTGTTTCTTAAAATGTGTAGCTGGGTTGGACTGCATTTGTCAGATGTGATTTCTATTTACCTCTTCACTAGAAGGAAGCTATTTTCACAATTTTTTGGTAGCTTTGGTTATGTATTCAGAGAGCAAGGGGCCTGACTCCATAGCTGCCTACATTCATAAACATCATCTCAGAAATCAGAGGAGTTATGGTTCTCTTTGGGTAGCTAGGTGGCTAAAATCAGGAAGACCCATCTTTATGAATTCAAATTCAGCTTCAGACACTTACTAGCTATGTGACCCTGGGAAAGTCATTTCACCCTATTTGCCCCAGTTTCCTCATCTGTAAAATGAGCTGGAGAAGGAGTTGACACATCACTCCAATAGTTTTGCCAAGAAAATCCCAAATGGTATTTGGAAAAGTCCAACATGACTGAAAAACAACTGAACAGCAACAATAGCACGGTTCTCTCTAAACCAAAGTAAATAAAAATAGTCTGTAGTCTTTACCAGAGAAGTACACATAATCAATCAATTACCTTGTATTTATTAAGCAACTATTAAGTCCCCACTTTTTTTTTAGTCACCTGTGGTGCAAAAGGAAAGTGGCCCAGCTCCTGCTCTCAGGATCCTTAGATTCTTTCAGAAAAGGATGTGTAAATATACAAATATATTGAAAATAAATATATAAATAAAAGGAAATCTGGATACTAGCACCTCAGGGAAGAGAGATATCATGAAAATTCTCATATTAGAAGGCTATACTTGAGCTTGAAGGTAACTAAGAGTTTTAAGGGGTAGAGAGAGTGAAATTCAGGCATGAGGAACAACTTGTGCATTCCATGTGTTCTGACTTTTTCCCCTGACAAGTTTTCAGGAAATGATCTGATATTATTAACTTATATGTCAATGTAAATTAAAATTGATGTCACAATTCTACAAGTAGTTTTCACTTAATAAATTCACTGATTTGGAAATGAAAAGCTATGTCTAGTGTTGAAGGATCTACATATCATAAAGCAAATGGGAAGTTAGTCTGAGAGTTAGGGAAATAACAGAAAGCATGACTGTCATTTGTATCAGTATATGAAGCACTCATGCTGAAGAAATCAATCAATAAACATCTATTAAATACTTATTATGTTTCAAGCAATGAGTTGGGCATTAGTATTTAGGCAAAAATAAAACACTCCCTGCTCTTAAGGGAATATCAGATCCTTTAATCAATGATGTCCTAAGGAAGATAGATATAGCTAAATTGTTCTATAACTCACTGATTCATATGCCAAGGTTATAATATATATTACCTTGAACAAGGTCAATAAGTCAACAAGTGAGAGGATTCTGGAAGATGGCAAAGTAGGTCAGAAAATTACAAATTCTGAAGATTTTCCTCCACAAAAGAGATAAAATTGTGCCTCAGGGTGAACACAGAGCAGTGAAAATAAATAAGATTGGGGCAGAACAGAGGTCCTCCTGGGGCAATCTGAGAAGAGAAGATCTGAAGAAAAATCCCAGTACTAGGTTTTGCCCCAGTGAAGAGTAAATACCTCTAGGCTAAGGACCATTTAAACAACAAGTTGCAAGTCTTGAGGTTAGCTGGATTGAGAGGTTGCCTTAACTCCAGCCACAGGAACTTTTCGCACAGGACAATGTGGGAAGTTGGGCATCAGCTGGGAAAGATCTAGGAAACTTCTGCTGACAATGAATACCAGAACCAGCTGTGCTACAGAGACACAGTTGGGGTAAGAAGAAACTAGTACACACCCAGTGAGTACAGAAGCAGTAGGGCCAGATACCACTGGCTGTGGGCATTTACTGGAGGCTGGAGGGGTTTGAATTCAAGGCCAGAGGGGAGAAATGAAGAGGATCAGAGGCCAGAAGCACCATTTTCCTTACCTCAGAACTAGAGGTGATTATAAAAACTAAACTATTAAAAAATGCACAGGAAAAGGAGAAAGAATCCAACCAAAGAGATCTACTATAGGAATACAGAAACCTGGAGTTTGTCTTCAGAGGAGAATACTGAAGCAAAGAAACTCTCTTCTATTCTCCAAAGGGTAATGTCAAATGGTCAGCTGCCCAAAAAGAATTCATTGAAGAACTTAAAAAAGACTTGAAAAATAAAATGAGAGAGATTGAATAAAAACTAAAAAGAAAAATAAGAATAATCCAAGAAAAACAAGAAGATTATGAAAAGAAGGTCAATTAATTAGAAAAGGAGATCCATAATCTCTAAGGAGGAAAATGACTTCTTGAAAATCAGAATTGGGCAAGGGGAAGCTAGAGAGTTATAAGAGATCAAGAAACAGGAAAAATACATATATAAAAAATGAAAAAATAGAAGAGAATGTGAAACATCTCATAAGAAAAACAACTGATCTGGAGAAAAGATTAAGAAGAGAAAACATAAAAATAATCATACTACCTGAATGCTATGATTAAAAAAAAAAAGAAACTTGAGACAATAATACAAAAAACAATTGAAGAAAATTGTCCTGAATCATTAGAACAAGAGGGGAAAGTAAAAGTAGAAAAACATCAACTATCACCACCTGAAAAAGATCCTATGAGAAAAACTCACAGAAAGTCAAATATTACAAGCAAGAAGAAAAAAAAAATTACATAGGTGGTACCATACAAGATCTAGCAGTGGCAACATTAAAAGATCACAGGTCTTGGAACAGTATATAGCAAAGAGCAAAAGAACCAGGCTTCCAGCTGAAAATATCACACCCAGAAAAGCTAAGCATAATTCTGAAAGGAAAATACAAGGACATTTAATAAATTGTCAGACTCTCAGGATTTTGTTCAAAAAAAACTGAACTTAATAGAATATTTGACATTCAAGAGCTAAGAGAAATATAAGGTACTTACCAGTGACCAATTACAAGGGACTCAATAAGGATAGATGTACATAAATGCAAAACCTTTGTCTCAGGTTGTTATTATTAATTAGGTAGCTTAGAAGAAATATTGGGGTACACCTGAGTGTGATATGACTTCAAAAAGTAAAACTGCTCAAGAACAGGTAGAAGAGTAATTATCTTATACAAATGAAGTGGGAAATGAAGAACTAATACAGAGGAATTAGATGGGGCAGGGGGCTGTTAGCTTTGGAAATCTGCTTTAGTCTGAAATGGATTTGAGAGGGAAAAAAATACATATATATATATATATACATATATATGAGTATAAAAGTATTCTAAATTTGGAAAGAAATAAAACTCTAAAATGGGAATGGGGAGAGGATAAAGATGGGATCTTTCAGGGGAGAGTGACAGAATAGGTTAAAAAGGAGATATAGAAGGGTGTTTAGATTAATGGGAATGGGAGGAAAAAGGAAGAACTTTTAGAGGGGAGGGTGAGGGAATAGGTCAAATGGGATGCACAAAAGAGTGTTTAGATTTATGGGAATGGGAGAAAAAAGGAGGGATGGCAGGAGGAGGCAGCTAGGTGGCAAAGTGATTAGAGCACCAGCACTGGAGTCAGGAGAACCTAAATTTAAATCTGGTCTCAAGCACTTAATAGTTGTGTGACCCTGGGCAAGTCACACAACCTCGATTACCTTCCACCCTCTGCCATAGGTATTTCCCCTCATTAAAAGATATCTGCATTTTTAAAAATGTAAGTTAACAAGTATTTATAAAGTACTTACTACGTTCAAGAAATTCTGCTAAGTTATGACATCACAAAGAAAGGCAAAATGTATTCCCTGCTAACAAAGAGCTCACAAACTGTGGCAGACAACCTAAAAACAGCTGCGTAAAAACCAAATATATACAGGATAAACTTGAGATTATTTCAGAGGAAAGGCATTCAGATTAAAGAAGATGACATGACATTTTTAATTAAGAAAGTGAGATTTGGGGTGGGGAGGTGTGGGGCTTGAAGGAAGCCCATAAGCAAAGATGAAGAGTGAGAGAATTCTAGTGGTGGGGGATAGCCAGTGAAAATACAAAGTTGAGAAATGGAGTTTCTTGGACCAGGAACAGTGAGCAAGCCAGAGTCACTAGATCACAAAGTAGCTGGAAGGGGGTTGGGAGAATTAATGTGTAATATGTAATAAGATTGTAATGTATAATATGTAATAAGATTGAAAAGGTAGGAAGGGGACAAGTTTAAAAATGACTTTAAAGGTCAACCAGAGGGTTTCTTATTTGATCTTCGAGGTAATAGGCTGTTTACTAGAGTTTATTAACTAAACAATTTATCTGAGGCTTAGTATCTTCATCTGTAAAATGGGAATGAAAGTAATATTTGATCTGTCTGACAGGGATTGAATGAAACTATGCAAATGGAAATGTTTTGCAAATTGCAACTGCTATGTAAGTATAAGCTATTTATTATAGATATATGATGAATCATATCCAGATAATCTTCATCTGGAAAAAAATTGCTGCCTACTGAATTTGCTAATGAAAAGACTTTATTACTAAAAATGAAAAATTCTTAGTGAGTATTTTTCATTTTATCTCAGCTCTCCAGTTCCTTTTTATTAATAGAATATATAGAACTGCTTTAGGGTAGAGACTATTTTCTTTTTCTTTTCTTTTCTTTTTAACCTTCACATCCCACTCCTCTGTCAGAGAGATAGGAGGCACCTAATAAATGTTTGTTGATTGATTTTTATCTGTTCTCTATCAACTTCATTTCCTTCTCTTAGGATTTCTAGTTTCTGTCAAAGTCCAGGTAAATTACTACTTCTTCCATGAGGAATGTACTTATTCTACCAAACTACTTTTACTGTTTGAATTATATATTATATATTTTGCATATCTTTGTATAATTTCTTTCTCTGATGAAATGTATGCTTCTTAAGGACAGAGATCCTTCTTCCTTCCTTCACCAGTGCCAAGGATAAGTGGCACATAATAGACATTTAATGAATGTTTGGTGATTTGAAAAGTTTATGAAAAATTCAGTCCTTGGTAAAAACTATTTGCTCCAACAAATATTTTTATGTACCCACTACACTGGATCAGTAAAGGTAGTATGAAGTCAGATTGTAAAGGACATTAAATAGTAAGAAATTTTTATTTGTCCTAAAGACACTGAAGATTTTTGAGTGGTTGAGTCACATGAATAGACTTGTACCTTAGGAAGATTATTTTTGTAACAATCTAGGAGTTTGGAGAGGAGAGACTAATGTAGGCACACAGATATTAGGTTTATTACAAAAGTTCTAGTTAGAGGTGATAAGGATTATTTATTGAGTGGAAAAGAAAGGTATGAGAGAGCTGCATGGAAATGATACCAGATGTGTCTTTGATTTGGACATTGCTATATAACCATGAATGTTCTTCAAAGTTGTTAGCTATATCACCTTTGATTGTGGGGAGGTATATGAATAGGGAAAAAAACAATTCTGGAAAATATGAGCGTGAGGTGGCACAGAAATGAAAATTATTTCTTGCTTTAAAAAATCATTTGGGGTCTAATTCAGCTTATGCAGCATGAATAGTGACAAAAATAAAAATACATGTTTGTAAAGATGATTAAATTAAGCTTACCAGTGATAAAATGTTCAATATTGAAATGAATGTCCTCAAGTTTGAACTGATGGAATGTTTGAAAATCAATCTGAAGGCAGTTATTATTATTATTATTGGATAAAATCATAAGACAAGAAGCAATCTAAGTCACTCCAAAGGCCTATCTTTAGGAGCATTCTTAAAAGACATGAGAAAGATGAAAATGTAATTTAAATTCTAACAAAAAAAAAAAGAACTTCCATGATGTAATGCTAACTTATTGCAGATTTTAATAACCTCCCACTGACAGGACATGACTCCGATGATCATTTCTCTTTCCACATAAATAGAGGGTATGATTTCCCTTTCTCTCCACATAAACAAGAAGTTCTCCAATAACATTAAAATGAAAGATTGAAATGTTCATGAATACACCCACTTCACATATTCATTCTCTCTCTCTCACACACACACACACGCATACACACACACGCATAGACACACATACACACATATGCACAATGATATATCTAGACAGAAAGGCACTAGACTTGGGGCGGGGAGGCTCAGAAGATTCAGATTCTATTTCCAAAAATATAGTTTATGAAATATGGGCATGGAAAGATTGTTTCACCCCTTTTGTTTCCTTACCAATTAAATAGGAATAATATGATTTACACTATCTCTTCATGTAGTTAGTTAGTGACCTAAAGTTACTTTAAGCACTTCTGGCGGCATTCCTCCAAATGTGTGTGGATACACACACACTCACACACATGCACACACTGTATGTATGAAGGTATGTGTATACATACATATATGTGGTTGTGTGTTTGCATTTGCACATATACAACTATGTGTGTGTAATCGTACATACCTGTTCGTGTACATATATAATATGTGTGTAGTCATACATGTGTTTTGTATGTTTATATTATATATAAAAAGAGTACATAAAAGACCATGACTCTAGTCATATGTGTGTGCTTATGACCAATGTCACATGATCCAATAAAGTAATTCATTGATGTGTTTAAGAAATGGAATTAGAATCCAGAACAGAGATTCTGTTCACTCTACAACTTTGCTTACTTAACATAATAGCCATAGGAATTGGTTTGCACTGTCAATCACACCAACACCACAGTGGTTGTCTCTCCCTACATGCAAGATTGGGCCCAATTCATTATAAGTCACTCTTTAATTTGTGCTCTATCTGGTCTCCTTTAAAATGTGAAGTCGTTTTCAAAGTAACAGCTTGTGCTTTATTGCTTTTTTAAATGTATTCACTCTTTGCCCTAAACCTGGAAATGTGCCTAGATTCTCCTCTGTATCCTAAAAGACTGACGTTCGCATAATTCAAATTGTATGGGATAATTACAAGAAAACACTAATTTCTCGAAATGAAATGGTGTGCACTAACAGAGGAATAGTTATGTCTGAGAAATTACTCTCTTTAAGGGAGACATTTATTTTTGGTCTAAGATTTTTTTTAAAGGAAATAAGCCCTTTGCATAATATTAAAGCCTAGACCCTTGTTTTGTGACAATGTAAAGCTTGTTTTCCTAACATCATTAAAAGAAAAGAGCTGACAATTCAAAGAAAGTTCTCACGCAAACTGTTGGAAGTCCAAAGAAATGTCTCTATCCATGAAGTATAACTTAACTGCAAAAGTCAGAAAAAGGTTGCACTGCAAAAAAGTAAAAAAAAAAAGTGATATATTCTCCAAAATGTGTATAGACGTACACACACACACACACACACACACACACACACACACACACACACCAGCTCTCTGGGGTGGGGGATCCGCGTGTAGGGAACCTGTATACAACACACTTTTAAAAGTTTTATCTGAATTAACATTTTTCTATATATATATTTAACTCATCTTTATTATATATTTATACATATTCATACAATATATGCATACATATACATATACACAGTGTATATATGTACATATCTTTCTATGTGTATATACATATATGTATACAATGTACATAATATAGGTATATATGCAAACATAGACATTATATATCTATCTCTATATATGTATATCTCTATATCTATCTATGAATTACTGAAGTGATTCACTAACTAGGTTAGTATATGGTTCATAGCCTGATTTTTTCCCTAGTTTACTGATCTACCTTCTAGTCTTATGCTAGGGAGGGACAACTACATGTTCCTAAAATGTATACACACTTATTTATGTATGAAATGAATGAATGAATGATTTATTTATTATTCATTTATTCTGTGACAAGTACTGTAATAAAATCTGGGGATAAAACAAAACAGTTCCTGCTCTTAAGAGACACTCTAACTAGAGGTGGGGAGACAACACATAAATGTTTTTCTAGAGGACAGATGACAAGTATAAGAAGTTGTGATGGTGTATCTGTAGAGTGGATGGGAGGGTCCAGGGGATCCTTAGGTTATATCAGGAGATCAGTTGACAGTGCTGGAGGGTTTACAGGCAGAACAGATGGTAGGGACTGTGGTCCAATGAAAAGAATTTGTATCTCCCATCTTATCTAAACTATGAGAACAGTCACTGCCTGGATGTGTTCTGGAAGAGAGAGGCACAAGGAGAGGGATCAAGAAGGAAAGAAAATATGGGACAGAGCGCTTTCCCATTGGTTCTGAATGAAGTAAATTTTGTTCTGTACTTTTAACATTTGTAATGCAACTGTTCAATGTTTAGCACTCAGTAAAAGTATAAGTAATGTTATTGACTTGACTTAACAGTACCCCGTGAGGTATGGACTGCATCTACTATTATCTCCAGTTGACACATTTTTTAAAAATTTATTTATTTTTAGTTTTCTGTATTCACTTTTATAAGATTTTGAGTTCCAATTTTTTCCCTTTCCCTCCCCTCATCTGTCCCCAGCACAGCATGTAATTTAATGTAGGCTATGCATGTACATATTGAACATATTTCCACATTAGTCATATTGTCAAAAAAGATTCAAAACAAAAGGGGAAAATAATGAGAGAAAAAAACAACAAAAAAGAGAAAACAGTATGCTTCAATCTGTATTCATATTCCATAGCTCTTTCTCTCAACATGGCCAGCATTTTCCATCATGAGTCTTTTGGAATTGTCTTAGATCATTGTATTGCTAAGAAGAGCTAAGTCTAACAAAGCTGGTCATTGTGCAATGGTGTTGTTACTGTGTACAATGTTCTCCTGGTTCTGATCACTTCACTCAGCATCAGTTCATGTGAGTCTTTCTGGGTTTTTCTGAAATCTTCCTGCTCATCATTTCTTATGGAGCAATCATATTCCACTACATTCATATATTCCACAATTTGTTAAGCCATTCCCCAATTGATGGGCATCCCCTTGGCTTCCAATTCTTTGCCACAACAAAAAGAGCTGCTATAATTCTGTTTGTACATGTGGATCTGTTTACCTTTCTTATGATCTCTTTGGGATACAGACCTAGTAATGGTATTACTGGATCAAAGGGTATGCATAGTTTGGATGCCCTTTGGGCATAGTTCCAAATTGGTCTCCAGAACTGTTGGATCATTTCATAACTCCAATAGACACATAATTTAAAGATAAAGGGAGTAAGTTGCATATTACAAAAACTCTTTTTACTGCTTTGTCCTAGCCAGGAGGTAATGCTGGATTTCAAGTACAAATAGCAGAACATAAGTTCTACCAAGGAGGAAAAACTTCAGGCATTGGTCCAAGCACAAACTCTGCTTCTTGCATCTGAGGACCAGCCTAGCTAATTTTGCAGTTGTCAGAAGATTGACCTTTAGGAGTTGAATTTTTAAGCTACTCAAACTCATGAAATTGTCTGAAGCATAGAAAGGCCTGTTTCCTTGACAGTGGAAGGAATATTGTTAGTGGCGTAATCATTTATTCACAAAATAATAAAAGTGGGGCAGTATGATATATGGTATAGAGAGTAAGCTTCTGAATCAGAAGGACCTGGGTTCAACTCCTTCCTCTGAGAAATATTGGCTGTAACCCTGGGTAAGTGACTTGACCTCTTATTGCCCCAGGGAACTAAGGTTGTTGGGGAACTACACAACAGTTAGGGGTCTGGTGTTGTAGAAGGAAAAAATAAATTCCAAAATCACAGGTGGGAGGAAAGGGAAGGGAAGGGATAATAAAATCTTTGACAATTTCCTTCCTAGTCTTCTCACTAACTTTATTCTCATGATTATAGGTTTGATAACAACAGCTCTGGTTTCTTAATCTGTCACAATTCTGCCACTCTTCATTTAAAGTTGTCGTTTAAGCATTTTTTCCCTGCTCATCCTCACTTCTGTTCATTGTACATCAGTGATATGAAAACTACTTCAGTTCTTCAGTGATATGAATCACTTCAGTTCATCAGTTCAGCTCAGTGTGGGAATGATTTATGTAATCACTTCTCAAACCAGAGCAAATGCATTGTAGCTATCACAGTCAGACACCCCTGACTAGGTTGAGGAAATGGTTGAACACCTGGTGAATAAAAACAGCTGTTTTAGAGTCTCACATCATCAGTTCACCAGCTTTATCAGAAGATCATCACATCATCAGTTAATCAGATTCATCAGTTTCTTTTTCTCATATTACAGATGAGGAAACTGAGGCTCAGGATTATAAAGTATTTTGCCTAGAGTCACACAAGTGATATGTACCATATGCAGAATCTGAATCCACTTCCTCCAACTTTAAAACCATTTTTCTTTCTCTGTATTATTCTACTTCTAAAGGACAAGAGTAAACGGTATAGCAAACAATGGGTTCTTCCTTAATACTTCTATGAACTAAATTCTCACTAGTAGCATAAAAAGCAAAACAGATTCAGAACTTTAAAAACTTAAAAATAATTTTCTCTATTCACTCAACTTGAACTAAATTTCAATTTTAGATTGTGAAAATGGATCAAATTTTACAGTAATGGTAGCCAAAGAGAGTCATTTCATAGTGCAAGGGATATATCACTTTCAGGTACTATCAGCTAATAATTATCTTTTATTAAATGAAATTCACCCCCTTCCTCTAATATTCATGTACCTGCCCCATATATATATATGTGTGTGTGTGTGTGTGTGTGTGTGTGTGTGTGTGTGTGTGTGTGTGTGTGTGTGTGTGT
>NW_027187309.1:7259079-7300811 GCF_028583685.1 Petaurus breviceps papuanus
TGTGTGTGTGTGTGTGTGTGTGTGTGTGTGTGTGTGTGTGTGTGTGTATAATCTTTTTTAAAGTAATAGGAGCTGGCATTTAGAGAGTATTTTAATGTTCTTCAGGGTACTTTATGGTTTGATCCTTACAACCTTGCTATATAGTTGTGAATAATACCCCCATTTTACAGATGAAGAAATTGGGGATCAGAGAAGTTACTAGATTTGCCCTAAGTCACATAGTTATTAAGCAGCAGAGACATGATTATAGTCGGGATGTTCTCTGATTCCAAGTCTAGAAAAGTATCTATTCTATCACACAGTCTCTTTTCATTCTTGTGAAATATTTTATAATTCTCAACTCAAGAGTGTGAAGGCTGGAAATAATTATATTCAAATATTTCATTTTATAGAGGAGTAGCCTATGTTCCACAGAGGCAAAGTCATTTTCCTAAAGTTGTGTAAGCTTGATAGTGGCTGAGTCAGGATAAAAATCTAGGTGTCTTGACTTCCTTTTTCCCCTGTGTGACATCAAGCTGCCTCACCACATCTTCTTTTTTGCCAGTAAAAACAGAGCTTTTAAATCCACATTAAATTGCTGCTAGTAGTAATCTGGTTGCCCTTCTCAGCAGGAGAAAATTTAGCTTCAGGATTAATAGCTACTTTCATGGGGAACAAGTAGCTCATCGAAACACCAAGATCCTCTTTACCAGCTTGAAAGACAGTTTCAAGAGCAAATCATGGTCAGAGGCCTAAGAGTGGCACAGTAGGTCTAAAACTGGTATAAACTCATACTGTCACAGAATTGTTTATTAGAAGGGTCAAAGTCAGCATGGATGCCTCATTAAGATGCTATGCTGGTTTAATTAACTAGCATTTCTAACTTTTAAAATATAGAATTTTTCTTTTAGAAAAAAGTTCATTTTTCATTTATCACTCAGTTCAGATAAACAACTGTCAGAAAATGAAGTGGGCTGTCTTTTGAGACACCATGTCCCTATTACAATTAGGAAGTTAGAGTCTTTAAAATACTTTAGAAATTATATTTTCTTATCCTTTCAATTTACATTTGGTCTAGAAAGTGATTTGTCCAATGTCTCATAGGGAGTATGAACACAGACAGCTCTTTTGTTTCAAGTCCAGTGATCATTCCATGATGCTGTGTTCCTTTATCTCTGGTGGAATTTGAACTGAGATTATACACATGCAGAGGAGACTGTGCTTTGGGGAAAGGTATTAGATTTGGTGACTTTAGAGGTCTCACCCTAACCTGAGATTCAATGATTCAGAAACTTGAATTGTTTCTAAAGACCTGAAATGGTAGTTGGATAAAGTCAGACTTGAATTTCCTTCTAATAAAAATTTCTCTTCTCTGCTACTTAAATAACCAAATCACCATTACTTATCTTCCAAAAGACATACAATATACTTGTCTTTATTTAAATAGCAACTTATTTTAGGGAAATTAGTTAAAAGTTCACTAAGATGGCTACCTACCATTAGTAACATTTAAATAAATAATTTTCTTATATTTAATATTATTGATTGAATTCTAACCTATATTGAGTACTTCAAATTCTATTTCCCTTTGAATAACTTATATCTCCCCTAATCTTCGTGGAGATCATAGCATAAAACAAACCATCTTAATTTCATGGTTAAGGACTTATGGAGTACCATCTTTAGAAAATTGATTAGATGACTCTCAGAATTTCAATATAGGAAAATTAACAGCACAGACTCATAGAATCTGAGATTTTAAAAGGATTTCAGGAGCTATTTAGTTCAAACTAGCAACCTAATTCTCTAATTTAAAAGCCTAGATGCCACAATTTAGGATGACTCCCAATCTATTGACATTTAAAATGTATCATATTTGCTCTTTGATTATAATGGACATTTCATACTTCTACTGAAATAAAAGGGGGGGAAATATGTTTTTGAGAGGACTCACTATAATTAATAATCCCTTCCCCCCAAAAAGAAGTTGTATTATCATTGGCAAATTCCTGAATTTACACATTCAGAGTAGGGTGACATATCAGGGTCAAGGTAATGTTCTCACTGTCAGAAAAAAAAAATGGAAATAATTTCTGACCTACTGTTGAAGGCCCCAAAATACATCTGCAGGTCAAATGTCTAGATTGTATAATGCTTTTGGGGCCTTAAGAAACACTTCCAAATTTATATTCATTTGAGAATAGTATGGCTTTTTTCCTGTTTCAAAAAAATTTTGTAAATACAGAAAAAAAAAAGAAAAGACTATTATCCATGGCATACTGGGATATTGGGATATATACTTTCAGACAAAGAGGGCTTCTGGCATGCCCTCTATAGTTCCTTTAGTCATATAAGTGGTTGAATATACCTCTAGGTATTTTGAGTATAATTCATAAATTCATACAAAATACTGTGCTGAGCCAGGACTTACTGAAATTTAGTGCAAATGGGCTGTGAATGGAACCATGAAAAGTTGCTATCATGCTAAGGTAGATTGAGCATAGAGCCATCAGGGGAAATACACAGGTCTTTCATTTTGTTTTATTTTTAATCACTGTTTGATGTCAGTCTTCCATGCTCTGTTTTTGCAATGCAATTTTTATGGTCATTCCCAATTGCCCAATCATAAGCCACATTCAACAAAAAGAGAAAAAAAAGAAATGTCTCTTGCATTTGAAATAGGTGGCTACTTCTAGTGGAAATAGGCCAATATTTCTAAATCTTGCACAGAATTTTCTTTGCAATCTATGTTTTCCCTCTATAAAATTCAAATAGGAGAACTGATTTTTCTATTTTCTACCTGATTTTTATATCCTATACAGCTTAGTGTTTCTGTGCAAATAGAGCTGGTGTTTTCTTGTTGCCAAGGGTAGAAATAGGTTGTCTCCCCACCCTCAAATGAGTGCTTAGGTCCAATTTAGTCACCAAATATTTTCTCTGAAAATTAGAATGTAAGTGCCTAGCTCCTTATGGGCAGGGTATATTTTGTGTTTTCTTTATATCTCAGGTACTTAGCATGATTTCTGTCACAGAGTAAGCACTTAAGAAATTCTTGATTGATTATTGACCTTCACATTCCTAACTCAAAGGTCAAAGCCATATGGCTTTATCCTCTAAATTAATATTTAGAAACTAGGATATGCCAAACCAATATGCTGATGTGGCCACATCCCTTAGGAAGCAAGGCCAAAAAGGGAATAGCACAATAAACAGAACTGCCTTCCTTATAGAAAAGAACAGTGGTGGCTACAGTAAGCAACTCCAGGATATTGCTATTGACACATATATGTACAAAGATGAATATGCCATAAGAATAATAGGATTAGTGCTGACAGGGGTATAGGAGATCCTTTAAGACTGTAATTCTTATTTAATAAATGAGAAAAATAAGGCTAAAAGAAGTGGCACAATTTCTGCAAGTTCACACACATAACTCGAAGATAGAACAGAGATTCAAATCTCTAAAGTTGTCTTTCTTTCTTCCATATTACTTGACTTAATGAGAAATTCTTAGGGATTATGGCTTTGAGTGACTGTTGGGTTTCTCACTTTCCCAGGAAATCTACAAACAAACAAACAGAAAACTCTGTCTCTACTCATTGCCTCAATTTCATAAGCTCTTGCTCTCTTCAAAACTCTCTATTCAGTTCTAATTTCATTATTTAACTAAAAATGTTCTTTCCAAAGTTACCAGTGATCTGTCAGTACTGCAGTGGAGACAGCATACAGTTTAGAATCAGGAATATAGTAATCCCTTCCACATCTCAGGGTTAGGGGCACAGTGCTCCATGATTTAGAAAATCTCTGTAAAAATTTTTGGCCCTCCCTTCATACCAGAGAAGAAATATTATTTTTTTCTTTTTCTTTTATGAGGTATTTACAGTACTTTATTGTAAAAATTTGATTAAATATTTGACCAGAGACTCTGTGTCATCTGTTGACCTTCTCGTGTCATCTGTGGCTTCTGCAAAACTCCACAAAATTCCCCTTTAATTTCTTATACCAACCTGAGATATAGTGAAGTTGCTATGGGGAAAGTTGCAATGTGGAAGGGATAACTGAACCTGAATTCCAATCTAGCTTCAGATACTTACTGACTGTATGACTCTGTGAAAGTCACTAAACTTCAGTTTGCCTCATTTTCCTCATCTGTACAATGTAAATAATAACATTGCCCACCTCCCAGGGTTATAAGGATAAAATATAATAAAAATTATAAAGCTTAGCACAGTGCCTGACAAACAGTAAGTACTACATAACTGTTAACTATTAATATTATTACTATTATTATTATTAATTTCTTAGTTGCCCAATCTAATGGACTTTTCTTAATCCTTAGCCTCTTGGACCTCTCTATACTATGACTGTTAATTTCCATCTCTTTATGGATGTTCTCCCCTCTCTGGTCTTTCTTGATACTGTTCTCTCTTGGTTCTAGCTACTTGACTTTTCCTCCAGAGTCTGCTTTGCTGGACATACCACAAATGAAGGAAGATCTAACTAATAATTTTGTTCTTGGCCCTGTTCTCTTTTTTTTACCAACACTCTTAGTGACCTCATCCACTCTCATACATTTGATTATCATCTTTATTTAAATCATTACCCGATCTAAAAATTGCCATCTCTTGCCAGATATACACTACCAACTGCCTGTTAGTTATTTCACATGCACCATATATTATAGAAAAGTTTCTTTTATTTCCCTACTAAACCAATACATTTTTCTAAATTTCTCTTTTTTGTCTATTTTTTGGAAGGGGAGAGGGGGTGGTCATTCTGCTAAAGATATAACAGAATATATAGTTGAATAACTTGGAATAAAAAGGCATGGATGCATTATGAACTAGATGTTGGAGAAAATACCTACATTAATGAGATCACAGATGGAACCCAGAATTATCTTCAGAACAGAAAACTTTTCATCTCTGTTTGTATCTAGTCATTAAAAGAGATTAGCTTGCTAATTTGACATGTAAGTAAACTACAAATTTTATGAGTACAGTCATTTCTGTATACTCAACAAATCAAAAAGAAAATTCACATTTATTGATTTTCTAGATCAAAATAAAAGGAATATTATATAACATTAATCAGACAAATAAAGTAAAAATTCTCCCCAATTTCTGGTGCTTTGATGTCATCATTTGTTAGGTATCTGATCACATTAAAATATTAAAAGAGTTTCCAAGTTTCACATATTATGCAAAATTAAAAGTACACAATGATTACAAACTTGTAAGTTAAACACATACAAGAAAGAAATATTTTTCAATTCTCACTTGTCAGGTTTCTGATTCTTTAATATCTATGCTGTTATTTTAAAATACCGATCTGTTGTCTTTATTAAGAGAACACAGGTAAATCACCAGAGTAAGGGGGAAAATATAAAATTAATGAGTCACTGCCTTAAAATTGGAAGTAACTTCATAGATTATTCTTTATCATTAGGCGGACTTTCCACTTTCTCAGAAAAATAATCCTTCCTCTACCTGGAGATATTCAGTGATAAAAAACTAACTGCATCCTAAGTTGTCACTTTTGGACTACTCAGATTACTAGGGAATTTTTCCTTACATCATGCTGAAATGTGCCTCTTAGCATTTTTTACGCACTGGTCCTGGTTTTGCCCTGTAAGGATAAGGATAACAATTCTATTTTTCTTCTACATGACAGCCCTTCAAATTGCTGAAGACACCATGTCCCTCTGGAACCTTTCCTTTAGGCTAAACATCCCCCCTTCTTTCCAAAGATCTCCTATTTCTTAGCCTAGGCTTTTCTCACTATCCAGGTTGCTAATGCAGCTCTATTCATATTCTGTCTCTATGTAATTAGGGAAGTGGTTTTGTCCTTCTGGCCCTTGGTTTCCTCATCTGTTCAATGATAAAGGTGGACTAGATGTTCTCTGTATTTCCTTCCATCTCTACAATTGTGATTTATATCTCCTCCCCTCATTGCTCTCCATCTTGTCAAAAGCTTTTATCAAATGAAAGATCTATTATAACTTAATATTTCAATTCCAATAGCTCGACGTTACATAAATTTTTACTTATGATTTGATTAGGTCCTTCTACATGAAAATAAAAAAAAAAGCATTGAAGGACTGTGAAATTGAAATTCAAACAGAAAAAAAAGTTTCATTTATTATTGACTGGTAATGAAAAGAGAACCTGTTAGATAAATAAATCTAACTTCATCAGATAAACAAGTAGCTTGTTTGTTTGAAAAATAAACAGAGAATAATTCATGAATTAGCTAATTTTTCTTCCCTGCTGTGGGACATTAGTTAGTATTTTGGTGAGTATTGGATCCTTAACACACAAGTCTACTAATAAAACTCTTAAAAGGTTGGGAATTAGATCATGCCAAAGAAACCCAAAACATCTGCACTGGAGTCGCTCCCTTTCTCTGTCCTCTGAATCAACCATAATAACACCCTACTGGCATAACCATTTCTGCTGAGACCAGAAATGATGAATACACCAATTCAACTTATATGGAAAAACATTGCAAAACCATTGATAATTTACTTCAGTTTAGCTTTTCTTAATTCCTCAATGATAGGTTGTTGATTTTTTTTGTTGTTGTTCTCTTTAATCTCAAACCTTATTGGAATAAAGGGGAAAAAATGATCATTGACTACTGTTCAGAGGTGTCAGTGACCAGAGGACACTCATAAAATTTCCTTTGAGTTCAAGATTAAATTGATAGCTAGGAGAAAAAAAAACAAAAACAAGCAAATAGTGGGAAAATAATGTTGGGGTTAAGTATGCTGTTACCAGTCATATAAGGAATTTTACTCTTTCTTAGGCCCTTTTTCTAAGGTATTCTTAGTTACACTAAGCTTGAGTTCTTTCTGTGTATATTTCAGATCAGTGTTTCCCAAAAAAATGGTCTACTATGTAAAAATGTCACCAAGTTGTAACGTTCTTATTTAAGATCCTTCTGTTTTAAGACTGGAATTTTATAAGAATAACTCCTTCAGGAAGACCTGAGTTCAAATGTGACCCGAGACACTTAACACTTACTAGCCATGTGACCATGGGCAAGTCACTTAACCCTAATTGCCCCTACAAAAAGCAAAAAAAAAAAAAAAGCCAAAAAACAAAACAAAACAAAAAACCCCACAAGAATAATTACTCTTGATGGACATGGTGAACTTCAACCTAACTGGATGTGGTTAATATAATAGCCTCTCTTCTCCATTTCAGAGAGGTCAAAAGCTAGAAGGAAATTGGCACCTGAAGCCACTTAGTCCCACAATTTCCTGAGTAATAATACCTTCCTATAGACTGTCAACAAATTGTGATTCGGACTTTATTGAAACTCACCAATGATGGGGGAATACACTATTTCCATAGTAAACCCATGTAAATATTAGGAAGTTCTGAATGTTAGTAAGGCTTTCTTTTTCTTTTGTATTACATTCATGAATCCCATGCTCTCTCCAGCTCTCTCAGGCTCTTATTTTTGCCCTCTGGTCAAGTAGAACAAAACTTAGTTCAAGTTCAAAGCATGCATACAAACACTCACACAGAGAAGTTTAAGTACTTAAAGATAGTGATCTTGGCAATGCTTAAGACTTATTTTTGTCTGGTTTTTGTGGGCAATTCCTGCATCTGGCAGTTTTTTGAATGGCATAGATTTGAGCCCCCTCTAGGTCCTGTGGATATGCTAAGGTTTACTAGTTTGTTTTCCTCCTACAAAGTGGTACCAAATCCTGAACACAATGCAAGACTCTATATTTGACCTTGTTAAATGCAATTTTATTAGATGTGGTGCATTTTTCTAGCCTGTCCAGATCTGTATGTGAAGGAAGGAGTCAATCTTAGTTGGGTTATCCTTTGTTTAACTGCCCCTCCCAATTTCAAAAGGATAACGGGGAAGATAATAGAATTAGAGATTTAAACTTGGAGGGGATCTTAGAGACCGTTTAGCCCAAGCCCCATATTTTGCAAATGAGGAAACCTGAATTTCAGAAAGGTGGGGATTTGTCCAAATTCAAATAAGAAGTGAGTGCTGGAGGCTGGATTTGCATCTAGAATTCTGAGTGCAGAGGGGTGCTCTTTCCATTTTAGACTACTGCTAAGTTCTTGTTGATCACACACCTGTGGAGGGGGGAGGGGAATTAATGTTGTTTGTGGTGTCTGGGCACTGGTTTCCATTTTTTTACATTTGTTTAGAACCAGTCATCAGCTAACAACTGTAAAAGGTGGCTATACTCATGTGGTAGTATTTAAACAGTGTTTTTGTTTTTTTAGTTTGTTTATTTTAAGTCATCTCTGACTCTTCCTGACCTCTTTTTTTTTTTTTTTGGCAGACATTGGAGTGGTTTGCCACTTCCTTCTCCAGATCATTTTACAGATAATACAACAGTGACTTGTCCAGGATCACAGAGCTAGTAAGGGGCTGAGGCCAGATATGAATTCAATGGGATGATTCTTCTTGACTCCAGTTCTTTGCCATCTAGCTGTAGTCTAGCATTATTTAGTATATTTATTTATTTTCCTATGACTAGAAGTCTCATAATAGTTGCAGATCTGCGTTGATAGAAGTTGGTTTTATTTTTTCCTCTAGTGAAATCATGGATCCAAATCAAATAAATACATACATACATAATTTTTTTTTTAAATCACAACACTTCCACACATATATACTATCAACCAAAATGCTAACACATAAGATTTATTTTTAAATTAATGGGAAAAGAGTAAGGTCCATTGCTTGTAACTTGTTTGCAGAAACCAAAATGGTGAACTAATTACTTCAGATTTGTTTGATGCTTGAAAAAAATAGAAAAACTTTTTTTTTTCTGAAAAGCAAACAAGATTACCTTTTGCTTAATTGGAAAAATGACAAATTCTTTAAAATTGAGTCCTCAATTTGTTCTGGAAGAAGACAGAATTTTCCAAGACCATAGTGATTTATTTATGGAGATGTTTTGTCAAATGAGCTTGCTCAACATGTGAAGATATTCAGAATTAGAATATGAATAAAATTCTTTAAATCTTTTAAAATATTATGTTATATAACTTATATAACAATATTTTATAATATTATAATTATATCATATGTAATATAATTATAATAATAAAATATATATTTATATAAAATAAATTATTTTAAAGATGCTTATTGTCTTAAAAGTCACTAATGAAGATTTTGCATTCAATTGCTTTTCAAATTATCAGAATGAATCCATTTTGACCATTCTAAAATCCGAGAAAAGAAATTAATTTCAGTGTGATCCTGCTTTAATCCATAGTCGAATATTTTATTCTGGGGGGAGAGAGCAAGAAAGTGAGAGAGCAAGAGAGGGGAAAGAAGAAAAAAGAGGAAGTAGAGGAGGAGGAAGAGGAGGAGAAAGAGAATAGTGAAAAAAACACATTAATGGCCTTAGATTTTTCAAGATTTAATAGTTTTCAGATAATGTGTTTTCAGATAAATATAATTCTTATGTGCAAATTTATTTTATTGTAATATTTAAATCTCATGCTCAAATGAGTTTCTGATCAAAAAGTAATAAAAAAAAACCCTCTTAATTTTATTCCTAATTGTATGAGTGTATCTGTGAATAAGTATAACAACTACCTTCACTTCCTTGAGTTCCCCAATTATTCAGGTAATGGAGAAGACTTGCATGAGAACTAACTACATTAACTATGACACAGTGACTTGACATACCAACAATCTTTTGCGATGACTAAGAGTAAACCCAGCTGGACATGCAGAAAACCAGCAACTTTGAAGCCAATTAATCTCATATCAGTTTTGAAGCAGACCCTGAGGCATTTGGTGGTTTATTGGTTTTTGAGAGGCATCCTTATCTTCAGAGTCTCCCATAACTGTTGGTTATGAGGCTTTTTGACTCTCTGTTTTATGGTTTTTGTAGACATCTTATCTTATTGTCTGTGCTCAAAACTTGACTTGTGGACTGTTTATCAGCAAGCATGCCATTTGATTTGTATATCAAAGGGCCATGGCACAGACACCTAGAATTTCTGCCTCCCCCTCCCTTGAGAAGGGGACTCCCTGACTCATTCTTTTTTATTAACTGTTCCTTTCCCCCTTGTCCCAATGCATTTCTTTGTTTAGATAGGTAGATAGATAGATAGATAGATAGATAGATAGATAGATAGATAGATAGATAGATAGATAGATGATAGATAGATAGATAGATAGATAGATAGATAGATAGATAGATAGATATCTCTCCCTCTCTCTCTCCTCCACATCCATTACTTAGACAGCTGTTCAGCATAGGCTGACAGTTCCCATGAACTTTTTTTTCTTCCCTGCTTAATAAAAATCTTCTTTAATTTCTCAAGCATCATCTTCCTCTGGTTTTCTTCCCTTTAGGGAAAAGGGGAATTTAGAACTTGAAAATTAGCCTTTGAGTTCTCCCTGTATCTTCACCCTTTGGGGAAAAGAGAGATCTAAATTCTCTAGAGACAGCATCTGCCTTAGTTTGTAGAATATAAAAAAAATTTTGAGGCTACCAGGCATTGAGATAGACAAGTGGCTTCAGAGCCTGGAAGACCTGGATTCAATTGTATTTTAACAATGAATTAGGCTGAAATAATTGATATAGTATCTTGAGAGTTAGTATTAAAATAAGACTTTGTTTCATGGTCTATCTCTGATAAATACTCTGTGTCTGATTGTATAATGTCGTAACCTTGGAGTGTTCTACAAAGTTAAGTTCCAGATAAGAAGTCAATGTTCATTGATAGATGTAGTTAACTCATCTCAGTCAATGACAATTGATAGATGTAGTTCCTTTTATTAATGAAAACACAAGTTGAGTCTCTATGCCTAAGTAATTTCATTAGCACATGGTAAATTACTTTTCTTTGTTTTTTTTGGTAGTCTGAAATATGCTTCCTTTATAGTCTTGGAAGTAATTTCTTCTATGTATGTAACTCCCTAAAAAATTATGGTTTGTAGTTTTTGCAATATTTATAAGGTTCTGAGATTATTTCTTTTTTATAGAATTGCTAAAAATACTTTTTACCCAATGATAAATTATTTCATTTCCATTTTAAAGTTACAACACTATCAGCTATAGAATTTAGTTCAGGTGTAAATTATGTCAAATCCCAAGTTAAATCAATTTATCTTGAGTATAAAGTGCTAGAAGTGGTAAATTACATCTTTTGGGATTCTAGAAATACCTATCTCTTGTCATTTGGACCTTGAAATCAACAGAAAGGCCATAGTTAATAACTGAAAAGAGATAAATTGCAGGATAGTCTAAGATTAAAAATATTGACTAAAAGTCAATCAAATGAAATAAAGTAGTTAAAAAGAACATACCGAGAATCCTGTTATGCCAACCATGCCTGGAATGTTCTCTCTCCTCACTACTTCCTCATAGTATATTGTTTAGTTGTTTCAGTTGTGTCTGACTTATTGTGACCCCATTTGGGATTTTCTTGGCAAAGATACTGGAGTGGTTTGCCACTTCCTTCTCCAGCTCATTTTACAGATGAGGAAACTGAGGCAAACAGGGTGAAGTGACTTACCCAGTGTCACACAGCTAGTAAGTGTCTGAGGCCAGATTTGAACTCGTCTTCCTGATTCTAGGCCTGGTGCCCTATCCATTATTCCATCTTGCTGCTACCTCACAGAATACTTCATCTCAAACATCACTTAATGCAAGAGACCTTTCCTGATTCCCCATCTACTATAATCATGAGCCTTAAGATTATATTTCATCTACTTTATGTTTATCATGTGTGTATGTATACATACAAATAAATTATATCTTATATCCCTTGACACAGGAACTAATTTTGTATTTCTTGACATCCTGACTTAAGAGATGCTGAATGAAAACATTTGGTTTAGCCTCAAAAACTGACCAATCTTAGGATTTTCATAATCTAAATGAAAATGAAATGTCATTTCAAAAAAAAAGTCACAAATGAAAAGCTTGAGACATAGTTTCTGGGTAATTAATAATTTTTTTAATTGTGCCTTGCAAATAATTATTAAAAGAATGGTCATTTGGCTTTCTCTCATAAACCAAAGACCCCTCATAGAAGTCTCTTGACAATTATGTACCCCTCAAAGAGTGGGTATTCCAAAAAGTGGAAATCAACTCTGATTGGTTAACAATGAATGAGATAATGAACATTATAATTGGGAGAAATGTGTCTATTCTAATGAGGGGCTAAGAGCACCTTTGATTATGTCAATATTACTCTTCTCAGATCACTTCTACCCCCAGTCTCTGGCAATACAACCAAAGGGATCTACCGCCCCCCCAGGCCTGTCTGACTAGAACACAATAGGCCAGAATTCATCTACATTAGATTCATTTTGTAAGACTTTCTAGTTGAGTGGGGTAAGAATTCCACCTAGATAAGATGGTCTAGGTTGGGTAAATTTTGGGGCAAGTTCAGAAATATTCTTGAAAGATTGGACTTTGAATAAGGAACTAGAAGGAAAAATCTTAATCTAAATTAATAACTGATTATTAATAAGAGAAATAATTATTTCTCTCAAAAACACATTCATGACAAAAAAAATCAATATCATTTAACTGCTCTGTGAACATTATGTGTGTGTGGGGTGTATCCTGTACAATTTAAATCTAATCTGCAAAGAGTTACTAATATATTAAATTAAAGACAATTTAGTAATGCTACACTTACCAAAAGTGAAAAATCAAATTGATTTAAAAAATGCCTCATGTCCAAAATATATTGTGCAACTGGACAGGCAATATATTCAATGAATTCATCAATACCTATGTCTTAAACAGGCATGGCAGATGGACAATGAGCTGAGTTCAGAATTGAATAGAAGGAACAGAACAAGCTGGATAACATCTGGAAAATTGCATTGTACTCTAAGCAATTGGAGATTACTTACTAACACACACGAAAGACAAATTTTATCACCAAATTCTTGTATTACTTTATGACTTTGAATCAGAGAAATTGTATCCAAAACAGACAAATTTTGAGTGACCCATAGGACAATGGAGAGACACATGGTGAGCATAAATAGGCTGTAGCATATTACTAATGATGGTATTGGGGCGGGAAATGTTGAAAAAAAAATTTATTGACAGAAAAGGAGTTGAGCAAGCAATGTAACAAGAAAAAAAAAAGGAAAATCAAAAGTGTTAGAGTGTAACCCTTAGGATTTGAAAAAGCCTAGCAGAATGCCCCTATCAGATAATGCAGATCCTTTCTGATGGATTTATGAAAGGCAATAGATAAAAATTTTGCAGAATGAAAAAGGGTTGGTTGAGTTATGATTTGTAATGTAGAAATGTCTATCTCAATGGATCCCAGATTCATTAAAGTTCTAAAGTAAATTTATTAAATCCAACTTATTGTATCATGGACACTCAACAACTTTCTAGAAAAGCTTTATAATTTACTTTCCAATGCCTCATCATCATATTTTATTCATTGCCAGAATACCATTAAGATACCTTTTAGCAAATAAGTCCTCATAACTAACTATAAAATAATATTTTTAAAATAATATATGTGTACTCCTCTACAGAATTAGATGATTAACAGTTAAAAGAGATGAGAGAGAAATCATACATCCTAGTCTTATTCTCACACTGAGAAGAAAATGGAGAAAAATCTTAATGGCAAAATTAGTTTGTAGTTGGAAATAAAGGAAAGATTTCTCTAAAGTAATAAAAAGTTAAACTGAAAATCTGATTTCAAGATGCTTATTTACTCATACTGAAAGACTTTAGCTTGGTATTCATGATCTGTCCCTAACACAAAATGCTATTAATAATTTACATTTCTAGAAATATTTTTTAACCTTTCTATCTCTAGGCCTTCGCACAGTATTTGACACTTGCTGACTTGACTTGTTTTGAATTGTATAAAAGATTTTCCAAATATCAATTTATTGGTGGTAGACAGTCCAAGTGTTACTATTATTTTAAGTTAGGGAAGCTAAGGCTTGAAGAAGCCAGGTTATCATAGAATAATAACGATAGTCAACATTTATATAGTGCTTTAAAGTTTATAAAGTACTTTGCATATACAAGATATCTCAAAAGATTTAGGGTAGTTTTAAGTTATTAAAACTTAAAACTGCACTAAGTTTTTTTTGGGATCCCCTGTATTTATTTTCACACCCTGTGATATAGGTGATATATTTATCCCATTTTACAGGTGGGGAAACTGAACTCCAGAAATTATGTAACTTACCCATCATTAGAAAACTAATAAATCTCTGAGACAGGAATCAAACTCAGGTATTTGAGACTCCAAGTGTAGTATTCTATCCATGTATATAAATAATTTTAAATTGGTACATCATGTGTTATCATCCTCATTAGAATCTACTTCAATCCACTTATTTTACCAGTGGAGAAGCAAAGCCCTGGGCAAAGTTAATGACCTTCCCAAGATCTGAAAAGTATTAGTGGCAAAAATCACACTTGAACACAGGCCCTGTCATCTTTTCATTATCCCATAATGGTAAAGTTATTTACCTAAAATCACACAGCTAAGAAATCTCAAATCCACAATTTAAAATTAGGTGTTTCTTGATTAGGTGTTATTTTCCTCCAGACTATGCTGCCTCTCTACACAACATAAAAGTGTGTATGTGCTTGAATGGCATATATCCATAATGATAACTAGATTCACATTGTATTTACAGCCTTAATTATGCCATCTATATCTATAAAAAATTCTGGTTCTATAAGTGATTAAACTATTATTTAATATAGTCCATATGATTAGTGAGTTGAATAGAAGATGAAGTTTAGAAGTCTGCCAAAATTATTTGGCATTCAGTGAACCTCTGATACACTCCCATGATCAAATCATTTAACATCTCTGCCTCTAAAAAAAAAAAAAACATAACTTGCCTGTTTTAAAAATAGAATAATTTGCATGGAAGTATGATGTATGTATGCCCTAATAAGGTAAAATATTATAATTTATCTGTTTTAATTTTTTCATAAGGAAAACTAGATATTCCTTACGAATACACTGTATACCTAAGAAATATAGGGCAATTGAAGGAGAATACCCACAGATTAACAGGCAAGAAAATAACACTAGCAAATTTCAGTACAGAATATCAATGCAGGCTGTGTCATGAATTTTTTATTATAAATGGACATCATTCTAACCACTAGTGATAACTAAGAGGAGACTGCCATTGGATATCATGTCTGGAGACTTGAGTCTGCTAAATTCCTTTTTGTGTCATTAAGCTTTTTATCTCTTATGCTGGCTACATAGGAGACCTGAGGCTAGGTCACACTAACTGCAGATGAAACATCACTGTGAGATGATGGTCCCTCTGACGTTTGGATGCCATTTATGGATGCAATCATGTATAATTAAAAATTGGCACACTGTTCTCTTTGACCAGAAACTTTAGGCATTATAGCTTGGCAGCTGTTACTGCAAATAGGCTAAACTATTCTGGTGCTTCACCTAGACTCCAACATAGAACAAATCCTATTCATAGAACAAATTGCTATACACAGCATGGTGACCAGCTCTCATCGTGGCGTGCTCTTACATCAAAGTACTGTATAGATAAATTTAGAGGTCAATTAATCCAAATTCCACATTTGCCAAATGAAAAATAAATGAGGTAGAGTAAATAAATGAATAAATCACAGTCAAACAAGTAACTACTGGTCAAACTGGAACTCAAACTTTTGTTTTTTTATAAAATATTTCCCCATGCCTTGGCCTCCACACCATAAGAAAAGGATCATTGTATTTAATACTGAAAGGAATCTCTGAAAATATTGAGTCAAATTCCCAAATTTTAGAGATGAAAATCAGAGACTCACTCCAGGTTATGCAGGTAGTAAAATAACAGAGCTCAGATTCAAACCTACCCCTTATGACTCTAAATCCAGTGCCCTTATTACACTTTGAGATGAGATTTACTGCCAAAGAACAGCAAAGAAAACTTCAGTCAAGCCCTCCAACAACAAAAAAAAATGGATTGAATTTCCTTTAATGACAGTATGTCACACCATTGGTCAGTAATAAGCAAATCTTATTATGTCCCATTGTTTACTGAATGATAGATTTCACATGACAAGTCCTCACTTAATATATCAATCATGTGTGTAATTCCAGACAACATACATAAAATTCATACATGTACACTCACATACAGACACATATACATAAACACTTTCTTATATTTTGCTGCCGAGGTACAGCGGGATTCCCAGGGACATAGAAAAACACAGTGGTGAATCAAAACCAAAAATGAATAGCTGGAAGATGCACTCACTTTGTGAACCTTGACACAAGCAACTAGAAAATTCTTACTTCTGAACCAAATTTAAATACTCTTATTTCTTTGGAAGAGAAAACCTGTAATAAAATTCTCTGAAAGGTCACAAAGTTGAAATTCTAGTGGCCTGAGAGAAAAATAACTTTGCTCACCTTTGATCTCTCTTAGTATCAAAGCATCCAATGATTGTAAGAACCATGAAAAGTTATTTCATTCACCACAATACCTCAGAAAAGATATCTTTTAATGTTTGTGTATATTTGTATGGGATCCCATTGCAACTCTGGTGAAAATTATAGACTCTTTTGGAATAATGTTTTAAAATCCATAAAATGAAATACATAGAATTACCAAGAAAACAAATCATAACTATATTGAAATATAGTTAACAAAATGTTTTTTTTTAATTAGACACCAGACTAAGAATCTGTAACAAATAAAAAATACCAGGACACAGATTTTCTGCATAATTAATAATCAATTTATTATTTAGGCTAGCCAACAATCAATAAATTAATAGTTAGTGGTTTCTTTCAGTAACCAAAGACAAATCTCATGGAAAGCCTAAAAGCCTTAAATACATTTTTTAAAAACAGAATGTCACTGACAAATGAAAATCAACCCTGATTGGTAGACATTTAATGAGGAAATGAGCTAGAAATCTTTTTTTTTTACTTTTTTTTTTTTTTAAGCAATCGGGTTTAAGTAACTTGCTCAAGGTTACACGGCCAGTTATTTCTGGGTGTGGTGCTGAGTGTCTGAGCCCGGGATTCGATCTCCAGGTCGTCCCAACACTGGAGCCGGTACTCTTACTCGCTGAGCCACCTGGCCGCCCCATGAGCTAGAAATCTTCATGTCTTCCTGCTGAGAACATGGCTTGATCATGAGACTCAGGCACCTCCAGAAATCTGGATAGCAGAGTCCATCTCCATCAAGACTGTTCTGATTGGTTTTTTCATTCATGAACTGGGTCACCCTAAACTCTAACAGAGGGATACAAGGACAGGGGCTCATTTCTCCAGGTTAAGAACTCATTCAGACTGGATTCCATTTATACTCTACTGAAGTTAGTTCTCTTAGTTGGGTGGGGTCCTCCCTAACATTGAAAAGTATGTTCCTTGATGACTAGGACAATCTCGTCAATCAATCAGGTCCTTCAGAGACTGACTTTTTACAAGATAAGGACCTTAAACAAGGAAATCAATGAGAAAAGCCTGTATATCAATTCAATAGTTGGTTATTAATATAATAGGAAAATAATTTCTCTTAAACATAAAAGCTATTCAGGTAAAAGAATATGAATATATTGATTAATGTCTTTTCTAGTATTTAATAAATCTCAAAGTCAAGTATTTACTTAAGGGTCATGAATTTCAGGAGCTATATTTAAGAAAAGGGATCAGCACAAACTTCTTTCCATGTCCTACCATCTGCACTGCTTTTGGACTTTTTTTAGACTTCTCCATTTTACCTTCCTTCTTTAGGAAACTTATCATTTTAAAATATTATTATCATATAAGATCAAATGTGCTGGGTACTCATATATCATAAACACTTTTTGGTCCTCTGATTGGAACCCTCTGATGTGAGGGCAGGGCCATGAGTCCAGGACCTCTATTTAAGAAAGGGAATCAACATGGTCTCCTCTCCATTTCTCATCAGTTATATTGCTTTCCATCAGGAGATCTAGCCACTTACTTAGAATATGTCACCAGTTCTCTAGGATGTCTTCCCAAAAGGGTAGGATGAAAATAGAGCCTAAACGGAAATGACTACTATTAAAGCATATATTTTCATTGAAATATGAGAAGACAGTGGGACTAACATTTAATTGGAACACTGATTAAGGATATAATTATTCCTTGCATATATTGCGCACATACATGTATGTATGTGTACGTGAGTGTGTGTGTATCTCAAGGAACAGAACATACAATCAGAAACAATCTTCAATGGATTCCTATTGTAACTAGGAATAAAATATGAAATCCACAGGCTGATATTTAAAACCTTTCACATCTGACTCCCATTTAAATTCCTAGTTCTAGTTTAAGTTACTCTATTCCAGTAAAGCTGTCCTGCTAGCTGTTCCTTTTATATGATATTCCAAACTCCCTCTTTCATGTCTTCAAATCAGTAGTTCCCCATGTCTGGAATATTCCTCTCTTCCATCTTAGAGAATCATAGCTCAGGTTCTAACTCTTCTATAGGAGGGTCTTAGTGCAGCTTTAAGTTTTAATAGCTTACATATTCTAAAAATGCAAATGTCCTACAATTTAAAGTTTAATGGCTTAAAGTTACATTGAGATCTCTGGGACACCTTGCACTAGATTTTCCCTGCTTAGTCCAGTTATAATCACTTTCCCCCCTTGAAATTACTTCTCACTTTGTTTTTATACATACTCATGCCCAAATTATATCCCTCCAACAAAATGTAAACTCTCTGAAAGAAGTGGTTTGTTTTTATTCATCTTGTTTATTCATTTTTATTTTGTTTTCCCAGACCCAGATACAGAGCTTAACTAAGAGGAGGCACTTAATAAATGTTTGTTGAACCCTAAATCTTCCATACTGAGATACTTATTCAGACAGATAAACATAACAACCCCAAAAGTATTGATTCTACAGGCAGTACAGCATCTTGAATAGAATGCTAATAGGAGTAAAGAGAAACTTGGTTCAAATTCACCTCTGATACTTGCAGAGGGTTCTTACTAAATCAGTTAACCCCATGTTACTCAATGGACAGATCTGTCTCTCTCTATTAAGTCATTCTGTAAATGATGTGGCAAAAGTTTCTCTCCACCAACATAGACAGTTTGCTTTTTATAATTTAGTCATTTTAAAGAGTTGCCTGGGGCAATGAAGGATGAGTGACTTGTACTTTTGTCAACAGTCAGTCAATGTCAAAACCAGAATCCCAATCCAGGTACTCCTAACACTAACCCACTTTATTAAGCTGCCTTTCTGAAATTAATTGACAAATGTACAAGTCTTTAATTTATGATCTGATGTTGAATTCTTACTTAAAAAAAGACCTAGAACATAAAGCCACCGCTACTAAACAGCAAATTTGCATTTTAATAATATAATTACCATGACAACTTCTATCCCCTCCTCACTTCAATATAGAGGTTCAATTAATGGTTAGTCAATTAGCAATTATTTATTACCTGCTATTTGTCACATACACAGTGCTAAGTTCTGGGGATAGAAAGGAAAGTTTTTTAAAAATCCCTTCTTTTAAGAAGCTCAGTCTAATTTTGGAGAAAACATTCAAGCAACCATGTACAAATTATATTTCAGTCATTTTTCAGTCATGTCCAACTCTTTGTGACCTCATTTGGCGTTTTCTTGGCAGAGATACTGGAGTGGCTTGGCATTTATTTCTTTGGCTCATTTTTAT
Source organism: Petaurus breviceps papuanus (assembly GCF_028583685.1). Lineage (NCBI taxonomy): Eukaryota > Metazoa > Chordata > Mammalia > Diprotodontia > Petauridae > Petaurus > Petaurus breviceps. Next base: position 7,278,728 of record NW_027187309.1, read on the forward strand.
TGATGAAGAAACTGAGGCAAATAGGCTTAAGTGATTTGCCTGGGGTCATAAACTTAAGATCTGAGTCTGAGGTGAGATGTGAACTCAGGAAAATGTGTCTTCCTAACTCCAGGCCTGGCAGTCTATCTACTGGGCCACCTAAATTCCCACAAATTATACGCATATACATATACACCCCTGCTCCCAGCCACATGTAAATATACACATATGAGTATATGTGTGTGTGTATACTATATCTATCTATGTGCAAACATATATACTTCTGTATATATACATAGTATAAATTGCCTCAAAATAGATAGTCACAGGGGGGAAGCAGTAAGATATAGGGGGATTTTGAAAGGCTTCCTTCGGAAGGCAGGACTTGAGCTGAGATATAAGGAAGCCAGGGAAGACAAGAGGTAGAGATGAGTAGGGAAAGTAAATCAAGCATGGTAGACAGCCAGTGGTCAGGAAATGAAATATTTTGTAAGGAACAGTAAGGAGCCAAGCATCACATGGACAAGACGTAAGGAATTAAGAAATGTGGAAAGGTAGAAGAGGCCAGATTGACGGTTTAGAAAGTCAAGCAAAGTATTTTATCTTTTATCCTGAAAGTAATAAGGAACTACTAGAGTTTATTGAATAGGTAATATAATCAAATCTGTGTTTTAGGAAGACCAATTTGACAGCTCAGTGGTGGAAACATTGGAATGGGCAGATTCTTGAGACAGGAAGGCCAAACAATAGACTATTAAATAGTCCAATTATGAGGTGATGAAGGCCTAAAACCATGGGTGGGGAACCTGCAGCCTCAAGGCCACATGTGGCCCTCTAGATCCTCAAGTGTAGTCCTTTGACTGAATCCAAACTTCACATAAGTGTTATACATAGCCCTTTGAGGTCCAATTTGCACTACATATATGTATGGAAGTATGTGCATTTGTGCATGTGTGTGTACAAGTATATATACATATAGTTGGATATATATGCACATGAATATAGTTTAAAGTTACACATACACACATACGTACCTGCACGTGACCTAGAGGGTTACATGTCACCCTTTGACTGAATATAGTGAAGTTTGGAGTAAAAGGGCACCACTTGAGGACCTAGAGGACCACATGTGTCCTTGAGGCCATAGGTTCCCCACCCCCGAACCAAGCAGGTAGCAGTGTCTTAAGAGTGAAAAGAGTATATATAAGAGATGTTATGAAAGCAGAAACTACAGAATTTGACTATAAATTGAATGGGGGGAGGGAGGATAAATAGAATAAGGAATCAAGGAGAATATACAGTTTGCCAGACCAGGTAATTGGAATGGTGGTCCGGTAATAAGGAAGTTAATAGGAATTTAAAGAATAATAAGGAAATTAAGAAGTATTAAGGAAGTTAAGAAAAAGGGAGGATTTTTTGAGATGAAAGGTAGTGAGTTCAGTTTAAAAGACATGTGGATCAAGATGTCTAAAGGGAAGTTGGAGATCTGAAAATGAACATTAGCAGAAAAGTTACAGATTAACAAGCAGATCTGAGAGGCTATTTGAGGGTCAGATAGTAATTGAAACTATGGAAGCCTATGAGATCACTAAGTAAAATAGTATAGAAGGATAATAAGGCTCATGAAAGAGCCTTGAGGTACCCCTGTTACAAAAAATCAGATATGGAGAAAACAAATAAGACAGAGAAAGATTGATCAGACAGATAGGAGCAGGATCAGGAAGAGCACAGTGTCATGAATATCAAGAGGGAAAGAAAATATCAAGTAGAAAAGGGTAATCAATAGTGTAAAAAGTTGAAGATAAGTAAAAAATTATGAGAAGTTAGAAAAAACTATGTATTATATTTGTCTATTATGATCATTATAACTTTGAAAAAGCATTTTTTGTTGAAGGATAATTTGGGAAAACAATGTAGAGTTAAGAAGAGAATGAGAGGAAAGGCTATGAAGGCATTTTATTATAAACTAAGGAGTTTAGCCACAAATGGAGAATATATAAAATCATAGCTATCAGGGATAGAGAGAATAAATGAAAGTTTTTTTGAGAATGGAGACAACATGTATTTTGCAGGCAGTAGGGAAGCATCCAGTAGATACGCAGTGATGGGAAATTAATATTAGAGTAGGAATAACAAGTGGGTCAATCTTCAGACAAGATGGAGTGGGATGACTTGAGCTTGCAGAGGAGTTTGCATTGGCAAAGAGGATCACTTCCTTATATGAAAGAGAGGTGAAGGAGGAGATTGTGGCAGAAGGCTTCTGAGTGATATGAGATTAGAAATAGAGGAGGAAAGGGAACTCTCACTCAGTGGCTGAGTTAAGATTCTCATTTGAGGGAGTTTGCATGGGCAGCTGCTGTAGAAGGTTTGATAATGGATGAAAAGTTTTGGAAAAGATGATATTGTGAATAGGATGGTGAAGGAATGGTTTGTCACAGTGAGGACCCAGCTGAGATTATGTTACATAAACTTTAAGTGGACCCAGTTAGCATAGTTTCGTCATTTTCTCCAACTTTGTTCACCAGCCCATGAAAAATATAAAAGCAGTAAGTAGATGGTGAGAGTAATCCAAGATTGGGATTTGGAAGGGTGAGATCTTTGATAGGATAAAATGCAAGGGACTCAAGAGAGGAGGACAATGGAGAGTTGAACTCCTTTATCCAGGAATCCTGACGGGGAAAGAAAAAGAATGAAATCACTGCAGGAGTGATGGCTTGAGAAAGAAATGAGAGTGGAAAGAAGGGATAGTGTTTGCTCTGGAGCAATTTTAAATGAAAAAAGTTTATTTTGAATCAGATATTTAGAAATAGGCTATAATTTTAATTTCTAATATTAACCCCTCACTTTTATTCCACAGTAGAGAACAGATTCTTTTAGTGAAGAAACTGTCTGAAATATGAATAGTTTTCATTACATGAAGTTATTTATTCACACTTTCATGCCAAGAGTTGATCTTTTCCATAAACATTCTCAACAATGTAAATTAGTATTTTGTCTCATTCGTTCAATAAATATGTATTAAGTATCTAGTATATGTAGAACACTGTACTGCGAACTAGAGCCATAAGACATAAGGTCAACACTCATGGTTCTTGTAGTATAACAAGAAATAAACACTTAACTCACAGCACACTATGTCATTGTAAACATGTGAAGTATCACTCTGAACAAGAATGTTGCTAATAACTAGAGGGATTCAATGTGGGCAACATGGAAGACATAACATTTGTTATTGGCTTTAAAGGCTGAGGAGGAAAGTAAAAGCTAAAGGTGAAAGAGGGAAGAGAACCTTGTAAACATAAAGTAAAATGCGAAAAAATAAAAGCAGTGATTTTAGAAGGCACAAAAACCATTGGGAAAAGGACTGTCTTGTCCAGCTGGTACACACATTATAAAATCAAACTGGAAAAGCAGTGTTATTCTGTAATGTGAAAGATCTTGAATATCTCTATAATGAAATTTATCTGGTGGGCAATAGAGGGTCATTTTTCTTTTTTTTTTCCTTTGGGAGGGCAATTGGGGTTAAGTAACTTGTCCAAGGTTACACGGCTAGTTGTGTGTGTGTGTGTGGGGGGGGGGGGGGTTTTAAGTGTCTGAGGCTGGAACCGAACTCAGGTTCTCCTGACTCCGGGCCTGTGCTGTTACTCATTTCACCACCTAGCTGCCCAAGGGTCATTTTTCAAAATATGATCAGAGGAGTAAAGATCTCTCTTGTTGCACTCTGGTCCTATTCCCTAACAAACCCTGCATAATCACTCAGGTCACTCGAATGATTAAAAATCAAAGATGCATCAACCCTCTTTCTAAATAGTGAATTTGAATAGATTTGATTGGAGATGGTGTTTTTCATTAGAAAAAAATGAGACCTTGTTTGTAAGTGACTGGCTGACATTTTATACTCCCTCTCACTTAGTCATCTATTTGAACATGAAGAAGTTTAAGAAATTTCTAATTTTTTTTGATGCTACTGAAACCTCTATACATGCATGCCTTAACAGCTTTTCTACCACCTGCAGCTAAATCACACTGAACATCAAACAGATGGAAGGTATTATTAATAAAAATGTTTATCAGCTAAAAATTAAGGGACCCTGTAGAATCCATTCATGGTGAATATTTGCTTTGGCTCCAAATTATATCTCTGGACTTTTATGTTAGTAATTAGGGCCTTGTATTGTAAAAGAATAGGAAAGGGGCTATAGGTAAAAACCCTCAGAAAAGGGTTGACAGAAAGACAGTTATGAAATCATTTAACAAAATGTAAAAGCATTATGCCTAATCAGACTTTTTGCTGTATTATTTATGACAATGAAATATAAGCAAACTCTAGAACAAAAATATTAAGAAAAAACATTCTATATATGGAAAGATGCATTTATTTTAATTTCTGAACACTACCTGAAATTTTGAGATAGAGCATAGTTGAGTGGTCACTCTAATTTTTATTCATATTTTTATGAGAATGACTTGTGTATACTCTACACTATCCTTATATTTTATCATAATTCTGATTGCTTCTCTGGTGATCTACTCTTGGTCACTGTACCCATTATGCAAATTAACTGGAAATTCTACTGGGAGTTTTAAAAATGTTATTTCTTATATATCTTAAATGTGCTTCATATTTTAAAGTGGGTCGATTGTCTTTTTTTTTTAAAGAATCTACAACAATAACGTGGGAGGGAATAAGTGGTTTTTTTGTTTTGTTTTGTTTTTCTCTAAGGACGAAAAGTATTCTATTCTGAAGTCCCAGTTCTGCCATCCAAAACCATCTGTGTGGATTTCTGCTTCTGGATCAGTGTTGTCCGAAAAACAAACAAAACAACAGTTGCACAACAAAGTGATGGACAAGATATTTCCAGCTCAAATATGTCAATGCCCTGTGACAATGATGTTTCCTAAGAATAGGAGGGAAATCTCAAGATTTTACATCTATTAAGGGATGTACCTAAACTTTCATTTCTATTGACTGTGACTAGCACCTTTAAATGTTGAAAAGAATCATTTTAGATATGTTAGATTAAAATTGTGGTAGAGGTAGGTGGTATAATGTATAGAGTGTTGGGTCTGGAGTCAGGTAGACTCATCTTCCTGAGTTTAAAACTGGCCTCAGATACTTACTAGTTGTGGGACCCTGGGAAAGTCACTTAACTCCACTGACCTCAGTTTCCTCTTGTATAAAATGAGGTAAAAAAGGAAATAGTAAATCCAGTTTCTCTGCCAAGGAAAACCCAAATTGGGTTCATAAAGAGTTAGGCATGACTGAAAAAATGACTGAACAGATTAAAATTAAAAGTTTAAATTGCCATTGAAAGTAGGTAGGCAGACAAAAACCCTTCACCACTGTGGTCTCCCTCTGGATTCTCTCTAATTTGTCAAAGTGTTTCTTATATTGTGTCTTTCAGAACTAAAAACATGACTTCAGGTGTGTTCTTGTTAGCCTATAAAGAGACTATCATTTCTTGATGCTATGAATCTCTTAATAAGCCCAAGAATGCATATGCTTTTTTGGCTATAAAGGACGCTGAAGATTCATATTGAAGATTCAGAGTACTCAAATTCTCAGATCCTTTTCAGACAATTTAACTATGCCTTTTTTTCTTTTTATTCTTTAAGCTTTTGGTTTTGAACCAAAGTAGAAGACTTTGCATGCCTCCATTGAATTTTATCTTATTAGATTCTTCCAATTGTTTTAAGTTTCCATGATTTTGTTTTGTTTTTGGATCTGGACTCTGTCATCTAATGTTTTAGCTATCCCTCTCAGTTTCGTATAATGAGCAAATACTATTTCCTTATACAAGTTATTGATAAAAATATGAAATTATAGGGGCGGCCAGGTAGCACAGCGAGTAAGAGCACCGGCTCCAGTGTCAGGATGACCTGGGGATCCAATCCAGGCTCAGACACTTAGCACCCACCCAGAAACACCTGGCCGTGTAACCTTGAGCAAGTTACTTAACCCCAATTGCTTAGGGGTGGCTAGGTGGCTCAGTGAGTAAGAGCACCAGTTCCAGTGTTAGGATGACCTAGGGATCAAATCCTGGCTCAGATACTTAGCACAACACCCAGAAATAACTGGCCGTGTAACCTTGAGCAAGTTGCTTAACCCCAATTGCTTAAAATAAATAAAATAAATTTTAAAAAATTAAATTATACACATCTAAGTACAGATTCCCTAGGACACTGAACTATAGATCAACTTTCACGTTAACTTTGTATTATTAATGACTTTGCTTTGAGTCTAATCATCGAATCACAGTCTTATCCACAATTGTCCATCTTTATGTAAGAATATTATGAGATGCTTTAATATTTTGCTACAACATAGGATATATATGTACTTATATACATATTTATATATACTCAAAAATAGTTAATGAGTTCGTTAGTTCTGCTGAACTATTTTCTCATTAGAAAAAAATCTTTGTTATGGAGGAATGACTCACTGGGTAGGATATGCAGAAAAGAATTATTCAAAAATAAAAATGATGTAAAAAAGATTCATAAAAAAATGAATAAAATGTACTGTGTATACACACAAATTATTTCTACCGCATTCTACTGATCTAGCAGTTTAGTAAACCTTTAAAAAAATAATGAAATTTTCATTATTTGTTCTTAAATTAAACCATGCCAACTCTGTATTCACATTGCTTTTTTTTCTAGATGTTCTTCAAATACTTTAATGATTTGTGTTATAATTTTCTCAGGAAACAAAGTCATTCTCTTAGGCATTAATTTGTAGACTCTCCCTACATCCAGCCTCCCCACACACCCTTTAAATATCAGGACAATGTTTACCTTTCTCCATTCTCATAGTGCCTTTCTCATTTCCCTGGGAATCAAGATTTTCTTTCTACACATAAAATGACTGAGTTGTACTAGATGATCCCAAAAAAACTGACTGAGTTATAATATGCCATGTCTCTGTAGCTTTTTTTTAAATAGCAAAACGTGCCTTCCTTCCAAGTCACAGCCATAGAATTTTATAATCATTACAACTCAATAAAATGAAATCACATAAACAAGTCCCTCAAATTCCATCTGGAAAATCCAGAACTTAAAAGACATTATTATAAGATGACATTTAAGCAATATAGATTGGTGAGGGGAAAAAATAACACCTCAGATTACTGGGTCAATGAATTCTGATCAACTGCTGGCAATTGTTGGCATGATGGAGAGAGTATGAGAGCTTTAACATAAATTTCATGGCAATAAATGGCAATAAAAGCTATTAGGCACCACCTTCTGCTAAAGCAGTAATTTTGCCAGTGATATGGAAAGGAACCAAAGAGCAAAGCTTTGAGCCAACTTCCATAAAGCATTTAGAAATCCAAGAATTTAGCTTCATTCAAATTAAATATAGCTACCTTCTCTCTTTCATGGTAATATTGGGGCTATTTTTTTCCCTTTCCCTTCTACTAGGCTAAATTCATTTTACCTCTCCTCCACCTTCCTGTCAACCCCCCTCACCTACTTGTAAGAGTTTCTCTGAGCTATACTATGACAGAATATTCTATATTTAGAAACGTTCTCATTTAACAATGAAGAAAACTTCTGTAGAGTCAATGTGGCATAGCAGACAGAAACTGGGACCCCAAGAAGTCAAGAAGTCTCAAGTGTTCAAATCTTATCTTGTTTAACCTGTCAACCTCCAGAAACAACCTTGTAATGAACTACTAAATCACTTATAAATTATAATCCACTTTTTTGAAAAGAATCACTTTATGGAGAACTCTCACTGGTAAAATCACAAATTCTTTGGAATTCTGAACTGTTTTTGATGTATCATCACTCAACAATGGAAATATTAATAACTGACATTTATGTATTTTTAGAGTGGAAACAGCATACTATCTGGAATAGAGGATCTGAGTTAAAATTTAACCTCTGACACCTACTATATATTTGACCATAGAAAAGTCATTAAATTCTTGGGTTTTATCTGTCTAAATGTTCTCTAAATGAGAACGAAATATTTGAGGTTTCATCTCTATTTATATAATCCAGTGGCCACAGTATTATAAACTTTATAAAATTATTTACATATATATTTCAAGTCTCACAACAACTTTGTGAAGTGGGGACTATAGATATTTAGCATTTTTTTTTCAGGGGGGGAAGGCAAGGCAATTGGGATTAAGTGATTTGCCCAAAGTCACACAGTCAGTAAGTGCATCAAATGTTTGAAGCTGGATTTGAACTCAGGTCCTCCTGACTCCAGGGCCAGTGCTATATTCACTGCCCCACCTAACTACCCCTAATTCAGTATATTTTACTGAAAGGAAAATTGAGCATCCTAAAAATTGAATGACTGGCTCAGACCATATAGCTAATAAGGGCGAAAGGTGGGATTTGAAACTAGTTCTCCCTAAATTCATGTCCGACACTCTATCAATATGTCACATTAGATGAATATTTTTTGTAGAAATCCATGCTTCATGTGCTATTAGAAAGATTCTTGAATGGACACCTTGAGGTATTGGTTGAATAATAAAGATTTTTCTGTGGTAAGAGTTCTGCAGAAATTGTATATGTAAACAATCAAGTTATAGTAAGGTGACTTTCACCACTAAAAAGTGGTTCTGTGCAGGAAATTAAGGTCATGAGTTGCTAAGGCAATATACCAGTTGGTTTAGAAGTGGAATAAGTATTGAATGCTTCCTTTGTAAATGTAAAACTAGCCCAGAGATTTTTGTTTCAGGCCAAGAAACTACAAGAAAAACAAAACAAAATAATTTCAATCTGAATTCAAGGACAAATATAAGAAGGGGTGTGTGTGTGTGCATGCATGTATAGATACATATGCATGTGTGTACATACATATATACATATTCATATATGTGAGTATGTGTATACTGACTGATGAAGACATTAAGTCGGCAAAAATATAGAGTTTTCACATTTCTTTGATTCAATTATCTTTCAACTTCTCACTAGTATATCACTTATTTTTAGAATAATGAGAGATTAATTTTTTAAGAAATAATCTGTCTAAAAAGTTTTTAAGTTCTAGAAATTTAGAGGATTTTCCAGTCATGTCAGCAGACAACAGGGCAATAATTTTTGCAATATCATGAAAATTCCTCTATCATTTGTGACCATTTTTTCTTCATCTCATGATGAGAGATGCAACCTAGTATGAACTTTTCAATGATAAAGATGAAAAGTGCCAAAGTAAAGTAGAATTATGACATTTATATGAGGGTGAGGAGGAAGCTACATGCTACTCATTTTTTCCAGCTCAATTTTGACATCATTGCAAAATTCCTCCACAGCTGGACAAGTATAGTCAGTGATGACAGCATAAAAACGTTCCTCCTCCCCACCCCCTGTGGTGTTCACTGCCTCCTCCATGTGTGTTAATGAGATAAACACAGCTGTCTCCTCACTGCCTTTTCTACATCTTTAAATGAGATAAACACAATAGTCAAAGGCTTTTCTTCAGAACTGAGCAGATCAGGGTTGGTGTTTGCTATTTTTCTTCATTTGGGATTAGTGAATGTGTGTATCCTTTCAACACTGGGGCAATGTGTCCTTTTGAATATAATGTAGACTCCTTTTCAATATATCCTCAGCTCCCTGAACTCTACTCATAACCCAACTGGATGTATTGAAGATAGTTTTTCCTTATTTTATTCTGCCTCTGTACTGCAACCTGAATGTGTAATAAACAAAGGGATATTTTGAGAAAAGGTTTCCGTTCCCATAGTATAGATAGGATGTAACCAGAACAGAAAGTATAAAGGTTATATATGGGAGGCCACAGGGAAGGGTACATGTCTGTGTTTATGAACAAGAGTAAGTCAGATTCTATTATAGATAAAAACACATTTCTAATATCCCACTGCTTCTAACATATTTGCAGGCATTGATATGTTGGCAACATAGTTTATTATTCCCATGGGAGCCAGGCAGCATTGCTTATATCACTGCATAGTGTATTAGACTGTGTATTTTCTTGACAGCATTCTGAGAATGTATGATTTAAAAAAAAAGTCTATTCTAATCCATCTGTCATAATGCATGTCAACCTCATAATGGGCAAGAAGTAAGGAAATAGAATCTCATTTCCAAGAAATTCAGATATTTACACATTATTTACATACTTAAAAATATTCCCTTTCCAAAATACATTTCCAATGCTTTATATCACTGACTAGAAAACTTCATTCATTAATCTAGAACTTGGCAAATAATAACTACAAGTGGCATTCATTGGTGCTTTATTAGAGAATCCCAAGTAGTCTAAAAGAATCTTCAAAGGTAGAATGAAAACAGAACTTTGTGTATTAAAAAAAAGTTTGACTTCCAGTGCAAAGCTTGAAGTGGTTGGGGCGGCCAGGTAGCACAGCGAGTAAGAGCACAGGCTCCAGTGTTGAGAAGACCTGGAGATCGAATCCCGGGCTCAGACACTTAGCACCCACCCAGAAACACCTGGCCGTGTAACCTTGAGCAAGTTACTTAACCCCAATTGCTTAGGGGCAGCCAGGTGGCTCAGCGAGTAAGAGCACCGGCTCCAGTGTCAGGATGACCTGGATCAAATCCGGGCTCAGATACTCAGCACCACACCCAGAAATAACTGGCTGTGTAACCTTGAGCAAGTTACTTAACCCCAATTGCTTTAAAAAAAAAAAAAAAGCTTGAAGTGGTGAAGGAATACAAGGACTAAAGGAATGGCTTTCAAACATCTTTAAGAAGACAAATCTGAGGCCCAGGCTACCCTCAAACCAAAAGCAGGGTATCTTGTGGGGCTTCATTTTATGCCTATTTCACAAAAGTTTTTTTCCTGCTATACTCTTCTTAGAACAAAGTCCCTAAAAATAAATTACAGTTGGCAGAATTCAGTCCTTCCCCACAACCATTCTAATCTAATTGCTCTAATAATGAGCAAATAGCAAAGAATTTATTAGTTGTCCCCTGAAACCCAAGAGAAACTTGTTCATTAAAGTTAAAATCTCTGGTGGATGACTTTACTGGATTTCTAAATGGTCCAAGGTGCCATAATAACTACAATTTACACTTTAAACGAAAGAATGACATGCTGTTAAGAGGTTCAAGAATTCTCCAAAATCCAAGATATAAATCAACTAAAAAAAAAAATCATTGCCATCAAGCACGTTAGATGTATTATGGAAGAACTGCACTCCTACATACAGATGTCTAAAGCTGTTCCAGCATTTCAGGGTGTATAAAAAGAAAATTCTATAATATTCTGAAAAGGCCTCATGTTTTGTACAATGTATGTACTCTCCAAATACTGCACAAACTGAATAAATGTATGAAGTGGTAGGATCCAAATCACTCCCCTCACGAAAGATTTATAAACATTCTTCTAGCAGGCATTAAAACCAGTAACCTCTAAAGTCTCTTCTATCTTTGACATTTTTTAAAAAAGTTAATTTATATATTTTTAGTTTTCAACATTCACTTCCATAAGTTTTAAATTTTCTCCCCTTACTTCCCTCCTCCTTTAGTTGTGAAATCAAGTCTCTCAGGTGGAAGACATTGTTTGCTGTTCAGTTATGTGTGACTCATTATGATCCCATTTGGGACTTTCTTAAGCCCAAAGATAGTGGAGGGACTGGCCATTTCTTTCCCCAGATCATTTTACAGATGAGGAACATGAGGCAAACAGGATTAAGTGACTTGCTAATAAGTCACACAGTTAATAAATGTCTGAAGGCAGATTTGAACTCACAAAGATCAATCTTCCAAACTCTAGTCCTAGTGTTTTATTCACTATGCTACCTAGCTTCCCTAATTATTTGAAGAAAAGAAAGCCCAAGGCTTTCAAACCACCCTGTTAGAATCTATTGTCAGCAAAGAAGATTCCTCTTTACCCCTCATGAGAAGAATGTCAAGATCCTTATCTATGGACACACTTCTGTGAGATGTGAAGACAACAAAGGACTTAGCTCTGATCTATGAAATGGAAAACCATGTTTTCTTCCAATACAATCTATTCCACCATAATGAGGGTATGGAGTCCATGAGAGAGAAGAGTTTCTCTTGTAAAAGTTTAGAGGCCTTGGGGCAGCCAGGTAGCACAGCGAGTAAGAGCACTGGCTCCAGTGTTGGGATGACCTGGGGATCGAATCCAGTCTCAAACACTTAGCACCCACCCAGAAACACCTGGCAGTGTAACCTTGAGCAAGTTACTTAACCCCAATTGCTTAGGGGTGGCCAGGTGGCTCAGCAAGTAAGAGCACTGGCTCCAGTGTCGGGATGACCTGGGGATCAAATCCTGGCTCAGATACTTAGCACCACACCCAGAAATAACTGACCGTATCACCTTGAGCAAATTACTTAACCCTGATTGGTTAAAAAAAAAAAAAAGTTTAGAGGCCTTTATCTTTCTAGAGGTACTTGCAATTTTTTGAGGAACAATTCCTTGAGAAACTAAGAAAGGTAACGCCTTCTGGGTGGGGGGGGTCTTCTCTTATTATGTAAGCACTTAATATATCATGGTCTATACAGTACTATGAGAAAAGGTTTCTTTATGGGTAAGTATATTGATTCTTCTTAAGTTCTGTTGTAATCTCTGCTTTTCCCCCAAAGAAACCTTTTTTTTTTTCAATTTTTCTTCTTTGAATTGCATGAACTATATGCTTGCACTGTGAGTTGAATATAACATAATAGATATATTCATTTAGTGACCAGCAGAGATGGAATTGGTTGGGGCTATGAGTTTCAAGAAAAAACAATTATCTACCACGTACATGGACATTTCAAGAAATTTGAATCCTTCTGACACAAGAGTTATGTGTCTTGTTCTATTTTAAATCCATTATTGATTATCATTACTTCTGGGTTTATTTTTTTCATTTTGAATAGAATAGTTTACAGGAATAGCTATAATTGAAGTTTATTGAGTTTTTCATGTTTCCTATGCATTTGACATTATACTTTCTTTTGTCTCATGATCTGTCTAGACAGAAAGGTGAAATTTGTTACTGATTTACAGGAAAAAGTAGAATATACAATTGAATGAAATAATAGTTTAAAAATAAGAGGATTTTTTAAGGTAGAGTCAGTATCTTTGCTGTCTGATCACTCATTATTAAGATTGTATAGCTTAGAATCCTAGAATCTTATTACTTAAAGAAATGAATGACCAAAAAGATTTTTGATCTCATCAGAGAAAGGAGTTCCCCTAAGAAGAAATACTGCTACCAATATAACTGCTGACCACCTCTGAAATTTAGCACCAGAATTTCTTGAGGGCACCTAGTAGTTAATTGGACTTTCCTAGAGCCACATGGTCAGCATATATTAGAGACTGGACTTAAATGTAATTCTTCCAAATTCTTAAGTCAACTCTTTATTCATTTTTGATGCTGCCTCTTCAAAGGTACCTTACCTTATTGCTCATTGGTTCAAACTACTTTTTTCCAGGTGTTTGAATCAAAAGTTTTAAAATCTTTTGAAGCTACAATTCTACTTGTAGGAGAATGAAGCATTGAAAATGAAATGATTTCTTCAAGGTCTAACAAATCATAGTCATAGATGACAAAGGATTTCTGATTGCAAGTCCAATATTTTCTTACAATTCTACCTCCTTTAATCATACTATCTATTTGCTTGTTTCGGTTGTTTTAAACAATTACCTCATCTTCTCAGTGGAAAAAAAAATCCTTTTGGAATTGACTGAAACTTAAATAGTTTAGTGTTGTAGATTTAAACAAGTCCTATAGATATCTCTAGAATTAACCATAAGAAATGTTAATTTTATAATGAAATTATTTTCAGCAATGTTGTCAGATGCCTTCAGTGAGGAGAAACATGGCATCAAGGTCAGCTACCACACTGATGGTAAATTAACTTAAAAATGCCATAAGCCAACACCAAAGTGGATGGAGTGTTGGTACATGATGTTTTGTTCATAGATGATTGTGCGCTCAATGCAACCTATAAAGCTAAGACGCAAAAGAAGTATGGATCATTTTTCTGCTGCTTCTGCTACTTTTGGCCTAACAATTAACATCAAGAAAACAGGTACTCCACCAGCCAGCACTACACTATCTATATGTAGAACCATCATTTACAGAAAATGGAAAAGTTTTGGATGCTGTGGACAAATTCACTTACCTTTGTAGTGTACTTTCCAGGGATCTACACATTGATAATGAGGTTGGCACGCACACTGCCAGAGCTATAGCTCAGTGTTTGGGAGGCTCCAAAGGAAAATGTGGGAGAGAAAATGTATAGGCTGATTACCAAAATGAAGGTCTACAAGCTGTTGTGCTGACTTCATTTTTGTCTGCATGTGAAATCTGGAGAGTATACCAGTGTCATGCCATGAAATTGAATCACTTTTATTTGAATTGCCTTAGGAAGATAGTGAAGATCACCTTGCAGGATGAGGTACGTGACACTGAGGTTCTTTCTCAAACTAAACTGCCAAGCATTCAAATTACTGCAGAGAGCACCACTCCAAAGGGCTGGATACTTGTTTGAATGCCAAATGTACATTTGCCTAAAAGACTATTTTATGGAGGACTTGCACAAGGCAAACTCTCAGAAGATGGTCAGGAAAAGTGACACAAGGACACTCGCAAGGTCTCTGAAGAACTTTGGAATTAACTGTATAATATGGGAGACACTGGCACAGGACCGCTAAGCATGGCATGCCCTCATCAAAGAAGGTTCTGTACTCTATGAGCGAAGGACTGAATTAGCTCAAAAGAAACATGAGATATGCAAATTTAAAGAATACACCCCACATGTTCACATGGACTACTTGTGCCCTGTGATAGAGTATTTCTGAGCTCATGTTGATCCGATCAGTCAAAGTCAGACACACAGTAACTTGACTCTAACATAGTGATGTCATTTTGATCCTCTTCAAGAAAGAAGGACAACAACCAACCAGAAATCTCTAGAATTAACCACAACAAGTGGTCCCGGAGACATTCCCCTGTGCCACATAATTCTGTTGCCATTTAGGTTGACAAATAGAGGAGACACGAGAGCTTAAGTCTGGCAATTACTCCCAGTCAGGCAAGGGCTGAAGTTTTCATACATAAAATCTTTTGGTTGAGAAAAGATGGATTTCCACCCACCCCCAAGCTATATTCATTTGACCTTACATAATCTGGTTAAGAAAATGTGTCACATTGAATGAAGTAGGTGTGGAGGCAGGTCAGGAAAACCTATGTTAGATTTGTTTTCTACTAAGAAATATGGCTGTTAAAAAAAAGAATTGGGTTAAGGATTTGTATTATTGCTCTCCTTTCCACCTTTCTTCCTCATTGCCTTATCTTTTCTCCAAACTTCCAAGAGGACACCAAATCACAAAAATGCAGAGTCTCATTTGATTTCAATTAAGCTGGTCACCTCATTTCTATTAAATTACTGCCACTGATGAGGACCTTCACTAATTTGCAAAGCAATCTACTTTAGTGCTGGACATTTTTGTTTATTAAAGTATTGCCCTCTTTATCTTCCAAAATGGATATAACCTCAGCAAAGTTACCTAACACATTTTCCTTCTTTTCCCTCACTGTCGTGGTGTTTCCTGTCAAAAGTATGAGACTATGAGGGGAGCAGAACCAGGAGAACATTGTACACAATTACAGACACGTCATAAGTGTAATGACTGACTTTGATAGACTGGGCTCCTCTCAGCAATGAAAGGTTATAAGACAACTCCAAAGGACTCATGATGGAAAAGGCTGTCCACATCCAAAGAAAGAATTATGAAGTTTGAATGCAGATTGAAGCAAACCATTTGCTCTCTCTCTTTTTGGTTTTGTTTTGTTCTTTCTTCCTTGTTATTCATTCCATTGATTATAATTCTTCCTTATACCTTGACTATTGTTTAATGTGAAGGTATGTGTAGAACCTATATCGGATTGCATGCTGCCATAGGGTGGGGGAGAAACTTTGGAACTCAAAAACTTGTGGAACTGAATGTTGTAAACCAATAGTAAATGAATTTAAAAAGAAAAAAAAGAAGTATGAGACTACTAAAACTGTGTACCGTGATAGAATTCTGTTGTGTGTGGTACACAAACCATTCTCAGGCTTCTTTTCTCCATTAGAGATTTTGAAGAAGCAGCTTTGCAAAGAGATTAATAAAGAATTTATAAAGAATTAAAAATAATTTTTTTTCTTAAAAGTGTTCTGAGTATATAAATGTTTTATAGGAAGAAGGTTGAGTGAATAGTCAAAAGTAAGGTAGGAGAAAACAAAACTAAAAAGAAAGAATGATGGGATCATCTGAACTTTAGAGTTGTAGGGATTGTTCTGAATTTTCTTTTTTGAATGACAGATCTGGGACATGTAAAACCAACTGAAATGTTAATTCACAGGAGTTTTATTTCTAATGCAAATGGAATGTTGCTTGCCCTTCTGGTAAGCATAATAAACAAATAAATGAAATTCATTAGAAAGTACTTGTGAGACATTTAGGTTTTGATAAACTTTCTTTGATGAGTTAAGTGGAGGGAAAAATAACTGGATCCTACTCCAGCAGGAATTGATTCATGTTGTTTATCTGCATCCTAATGATTTTTAAACTTCCTACAATGTTTCCCTGCAGATCGCTGAACAAAGAAGTTATCAATATGTAGATATGATTGTCAAAGGTGTTGTCCACAATATTGAAGGATGTGCCTCCTAAGGACCATATGTACGAAGTATTTCATGTTGATGCAAAGGTTGTTAAAATGCTTATGTTCTTACACATCACTCTATAAATTATATGACCAGAATATTATAAATATTTCTTAGGGAAATCCACAATAATGCTGAATAGACTGATCTAACCATTCATGTTTGAAAAACAAAATGGATATGAAAAATACCTCCTGGTAAAGGATTCATAGGAAAATATGGACAGAAGTTATCAGGTTTAGAAGGTATGGAAGGTATTCATTGACGGAGGAACTATTGTTAGATCTTTGCAAGCATGAAAGTAAATTGCTTTGAGCTTTGGACAAGGCCGGTGTGTTATTGTTGCAAATAACCTAGCTTCTGCTTGTGATCTGAGACAGAAAAAGAACCAAAAACATTTGTCTAGGGTTACAAAAGTAGTGGGCAGAAGAGCAAGGACTCAAACACAAACACTCTGACTCCAAATTAGTGGTATTTTCTATGTCCCATGTTACTAAGATGCATTTGAATCTGATTTGGGGAAGGATGTTGCCCAGTCAGGAATTCCCTGCACTTAAAAAAAAATCACAGGAGCTTTTGAGTCTTTGAAATATACAGTCTGGACACTTTCACGCAAATATTTATATATATACATATCAAACAATATTTTATTATTTATTTTATTGGACTGGAAACTATGAATTAATTTGCATCACGAAATCCTAGTAAGCAAACCCTACCAGTACAGATATACACAATTCTTCTGCAACTAACAATGTTCCAATCCCTGTGTTTGGGCTACCTCTGACTGACCAGTGAATGTACACTCACCTAATCCATTAAGTATTGCTGACACCAAAAGACTGTTTCATATCCACTGGCACATCTTGCATCTGCCCTGCCCTTTATCCCCTATTTCCATTTGGAATTCTAGAGACCAAGCCTATAGGGAATTAATTTATTTGCCTTTGGAATTCTGTTGCGGATTCAACTGTTTTAATTGGTGAATAAACATAAATTCATCTAACCACTTGCACCTAGATAGTCTCAGGCAAGGCTACATATCCATCCATATATTCCCCTTGCCTTCTGTCCTACTACCACACATAGAGTTGTCTCTCTATCACCAATCCTCCTACCCCAACCCACACCCACACACCGCCCCCCTCCACACACACACACACACACACACACACACACCACTCACTTTCTGCTTCTTCTCCAGGAAATAAACATTACTCACCTCTTGCTTCTGAAAAGGAAATAACACTGTACTGTCCTATGGCTCCATTCACCATTCCTGTGACTCCCTAAAATAAAACTGCCTTCCTTCCCAGGTACATGCTTGATCATTAATTTGAAAGTTGCCTAGTTCATTGATAAGTGGCTTGCCTAGGACCAAATAGCCATAGTGCATCAAAAGCAGTGCTTGAATCCAGGTCTTCCTATTTCAACTCTCTATATACTCTCTGGTTCATTGGGGTTATGGTGGTGACTCTGGTGACTCAAAGGCTCTACCATTGAATGAGATTTGGGAGGTTCTACCAAGATGGAAATGATTCAAGGATGAGTCCAGTGATACACTATTATATGTCTATTTTCCAAAGACTAACCCAGCTAAATTTTTCATTGCTGTTAGGCATATCTATATCTATCTATCTTTATTTATCAAAGCAACTCATGAAAACTACTGAAATTATAAATTCTTGAAGTGATGAAGCCATCCTATAAATATAATATATAGATATAATATGAATTTGTTCATGTAATATGAATATTTATTGCATGTTTTTCCCTTGGAAAGCACATTAGCAAATGTTACATCATTTTAGGCCTATAGTTGGCAGCATTTATTAGATATATTTTATAGGGCTTAGATAATTCATGTGACTTTCCCAAGGTCATCTAGTTAGTAAGTGGCATAATTATATATGTGTTTGCATTTTTGTGCATAGCAACATACATAACTCATGATGAAATGTGAGACTTATTTTGCTATGTGTATATTCCTTATAGATCACATTACCCAAGAGGAGTGAGTAAATGGAGAGAATATAAAAACTTAACGTACCTTGATAAAAGACAAATTACCAGGCCTGGATGAATTATATCCTGGATTCCCTGAAAGGACTGACAGGTCTGATTACTAAGCCATTGTTGGTGGTCTTCCAAAAATTATAGAGACTGAGGTAGCAATACCCATGACTAGATATAGTGGCACTTTAATTACTTTCCCCTATCCTAGTCCCCTCAGGGATATCCTCAGACACAGCATACCGGATTTCAGCAAAGCACTGGATACGTTTCCTCATGCTATGCTTAGTAGAGTCAAAAATATGAAAAATGTTGAAAGACTATTTAGTACAGCATCACAGAGTTCTCTTAGGTCTTGTGCTATTCAACAATGAATATGAGGAAGACAGAAAATATTAGGTGCAGAAGAGGACTAAAAGGATGCTGAAAAGTCCATGATATCTGAGTACTAGCTTTAAAAAGTAGGTAAGAGGAGAAAAGACTTGGTTGGAGGGAAGATGGTAGCTTCCTCCATTGCTTTGAAGAATGGTCACGAATTTGAGATGTTTTGCTCCAGAGGGTAGAATTGAGAGGTAGACTTGGCCTTAACTTGGCAAAACTTCTATGTAAAGTGATCTTAGAGCCAGTGGGCTCTTGTTCATTGGTCCTTATCAAGAGTAGGGCAGATGATCAACTGTTGAAGATATTGTGGAAGAGATACCTCTTCTGATAGAAAGTATGTTACACAGTCTGTTCTCTCCTCTGACTGAGGTTCTATAACTTTAAACCATTGACCAACATAATTTGTTATTGGTGTGGCTTCTTGTATAAAATTTTCTCACTATATCAAATTTACCAAATTAATTCTATTCATTTTAGTACATATCTGTATTATTCATCCAGATAATGCAAAACATAACTGAATGACTATGTTTCTCTAAATAATAGCAAGAGAGCAGCTAGGTGGTACAGTGAATAGAGCACCAGTCCTGGAATGAGGAGGACCTGAGTTCAAATCTGGCCTCAGACACTTAACACTTACTAGCCATGTGACCTTGGGCAAGTCACTTAAACCCAACTGTCCTGCATTTCCCCCTCTGAAAAACAAATAAATAAATAATGGCAAGGCATAAATTCAATTCAGTCATCTCCATGACTAATACCAAGTACCATATGTCAATACTAGTTTTTGCATATAGATTTCATATACATTTATCAAAATCATTTAATTTTGTACTTTATGTCAATTACTTAAATGGAAATCATCATGGCATATATGTGAAATTTTAAAGATTGCAATTCAAAAGGCATAATATTCAATTTTTAGATGTTGTCAGCTTTCTAAGAGCTTATATCATATCAATATTAAAGTAAAGCAAACATATTTGGCAAGTTATTATGACTGGTGCGTATATATACATATATATATATATATATATATATATATATATATATATGATTTTATCAGTTTAGGAAAATTCTTACACCAATGAAAATTCATAAATTATCTTAGAGGGTTGCTTGAAACATCGAAGGAGGGGTCAAGTGATTTACCAAATGGTCACATAGATTAGCTATCAGAGACAGATCTTGAACCAAATATTTTTTACTCCAACAGAGGCATATATTGATTATAACATATTTCCTCTCATGAATAAACCATATATGCATATATATATATATATATATATATATATATATATATATATATATATAATAGAATGGTAAAAAGTTAACAATCTAGATTTAGGGGAGATGCTGGCTCATTCAGATTTGTACCTAATATTGACTTTTCCATATATCAATCAGCAGTTATAGGAGTTAATATGGTTTGCAAAGCTTGTAGACTTTCATTTTCAATTATTAGAATTATGTTTTAAAATAGCATCAATGTCCTTACCTTTCTGTTATTTATATTTCAGCAACAAAGCAAAGAAAGGAAAAAATTAACTGAATTGCAGGTATGGTTTAACTTAAAGGAAATTTATTAACATAAATTGTATCAGTAGCAAAAATAACAAAAATCATATGATAATATCAATTCATACAGAAAATGTTTTTGATAAAATACAATACTCCTTCTTATTAAAAACACTTGATAACATAGATATAAGTGGATATTTTCTTAAAATGATAAGAAACATACACCTAAAACCACCAGCAAGCATTATTTGTAATGGGAACAGCCTAAAGCCTTCCCAGTAAGATAAGGAGTGAAGCAAGAATGCCCATTATCACCAATATTATTCAATATTGTTATAGAAATGCTAGCAATATCAATAAAAGAAGAAAAAGAAATTGAAGGAATTAGAATGGGCAATGAGGTGATAAAACTCTCTCTTTTTGCAGATGATATGATGTTATAGTTGGAAAGTCCTACAGATTCAACTAAAAAGTTAGTTGAAAGAATTAATTTTAGCAAAGTAGCAAGATATAAAAATAAATCCACATAAATAATCAGCATTTCTATATATTACCAACAAAACCCTGCAAGAAGAGATAGTAAGAGATTGGTTCTTTCTTGTCCTTCATTCTCAAAGAGGAACAAAATGATATCTTTTTTTTCTTTTCTTGCTTTTTGGAGGGGTAATTGGGGTTAAGTAACTTGCCCAAGGTCACATGGCTAGTAAGTGTTAAGTATCTGAGGTCACATTTGAACTCTGGTCCTCCTGACTCCAAGGCTGGTACTCTATTCACTGTATCACCTAGCTGCCCCAACAAATGATATCATTATGGTATAGTGAAGTTACAAAGTGTCTGACTGTGACTGATCAAACCATTATGAGCTCAGAATGTTCTACCACAGGTCAGGCACAAATAGTCCATGTGGACTTTTGGGGTGTATTCTCTAAATTTGCACATGTCACATTTCTTTGGAGCTACTTCAATTTCGCTTTGCTCATAGAGCACAGCACCTTTTCTGATGAGGGCACACCATGCTTAGCAGTCCTGTGCCAGTATCTCCCATGTCACCCAATCAATTCCAAAGCTCTTAAGAGAGACCTTGAGAATACAGTGTACCATGTGAATGCTTGCCCTGTGTGAGTTCTCCATAAAAAATATTCAATAAAATACCCAGAAATGTGTTTGCCAGTACAAATTCAGGAACTATACAAACTTAATTATAAAATGTTTATTCAAATAATGCCAGATTTTAATAATTGGAGAAATATTAATTGTTCATGGGTAGGCAGAGTCAATATAATTAAAAATGACAATTGTACCTAAACTAATGTATTTATTCAACGCCATCACAATTATTACAAAAAAAAAATACTGAATAAGAAAAAAAATAATAAAATTCATTTGGAGGAACAAAAGGTCAAGAATTTCAAAAGAAGGAATGGAAAAAAAATAGCAGAAGCTTTAGCAGTACCAGATCTTAAACTATATTATAAGGTTGTAATTATAGAAACTTTCTTGTGCTGGCTAACAAATAGAAAGCTAGATGAGTGGAACAGATTAGGTATACAATATACAGTAGCAAATG
>NW_027187309.1:7300821-7311722 GCF_028583685.1 Petaurus breviceps papuanus
CAATTTAACCATTTGCCACAATAAGGTCAAAATGTACACATGATATAAATATAAAGGGATATAGGATAAGAAAATTGGAGAAAGATGGAGTATATTACCTTTCAGACTTATGGAGAGGAGAATAACTTATGAATAAACAAGAGATAGCACTGTGAGGTGTAAAATTGATAATTTCAATTACATTAAATTCCAAAAGTTATTTTTAATAAATAGAACCAATGTAGACAAGATTAGAAAAAAAAGAAAATTGGGGGATGTTTTTTTATAAACAGTTTCGCAGATAAGGATATAATTTCTCAGATATATAAAGAATATTGTCAAATCCATAAGAAGTCCTCCCCCAATTGATAAATGGTCAAAGGATATGAACAGGCAGTTTGGCAAAGAAAAAAATCAAAATAACATATAGTCATATAAAAAGGCTCTATATCACTATTAATTAGAGAATGCAAACTAAAACAACTTTGAGATATTATCTTATACCTTTCAGATCGGCTAAAATCATAGGAAGGGAAAGTAGCAAATGTTGGAGGCAATGTGGAAAAAAATGGGACACTAATTAACTGCTGGTGGAGATGTGAATTGATTCAACCATTTTGAAGAGCAATCTGGAATTATGCTCAAAGAGTTAAAACAGTATACCCTTTGAGCCAGCAATACCACTATTAGTTTTGTTTCCCAAGGTGATAAGAGAAAAAGGAAAATAACTGACATTCTAAAACACATTATAGCAACTTTCTTTGTAATGGCAAAGAACTGGAAATTGAGGATATTCTCTTCAACTAGGTGTAATGGAAATGCAAATTTAAAGATCTTCACTGCCCGTAGGCCCTTTGATAGGCTTAAGAGACTCTGAGAACCTTCCTTGATTCCTTGATTTAAAAACATACTCTGCCTCCTAATAGGCTGAATGTGGTCACATGGAGCCTGCGGCAGGAGTCTTGGTTTTCAGGAATGCCCACACCTTAATGCTGTGTGATTGGGCAGTGGGTCAAGAGGGTGGTTATATTCTCTGACACAGGAGAAGGCTATATAATCCCTGATGTAAGGCTTTGCTTTGGGGCTCACTTTGAGAAGTGTTCTGTGATTTGATCAGATGAGATTCTGGGAAGCCGTTGTTGAGAGCCCCTCCCCCCCCCAGCTTTGAAAAACCCAGATGTTGATTTGGTATGGATGTAACGGTTGGACAGTTTGGAAACCTGTCTACTTGATCTGTTTCTCTGTCTTGATAATTCTGTCTATATACTCTGAAGTTCGGGGTGTTGACCTTTTTCCCCTGAACGATATATATTTTACAGATTAAAGTAAGCTTGTTAACCAATTTTGAGTTGCTTTCCTTTAGCAAAGCAGATCTAAGTACCTGTGTTGGCACCCACCCTGGGGACACTGGGGTGCTTGCTGCTACACTAGGGGATGGCTAAACCAGTTGTGTTACCTGATGTTATATGATTGACATGGAATATTACCGTGCTATCAGAAATGCTGAACTGGTAAATCTTAGAAAGAAATATGGAAAGACTTATATGAAATAATGAAAAAGCAAGTGAGCAGTACCAAGAGAATGTCATGCACAGTAACAGAAATATTTTCATAAGAACAACTTTGAATAACATTCATTATTTTGGATATCATTAAGTACTCAAATCAACTACAAATGATCTACGAAGGAAGATGCTATCTACCTCCAGACAAAAGAAGTGATAAACAGAAGTATGTATAGAATGGTTTTACTAACACACTTATACACACACACATAAATACACACATACTTGTGTCTAATGGTAACCTTTTCTATGAAAGGGTGAGAAAGAAGGAAGAAAAAAATAAAAAGTGCACAGCAAATAATAGAAGAAAACTTGAAAGTACAGAAAAGCAGGATAGCATTGAAAACAATGAGCAGCATTTACTACAGTGTTTCTTAAAGAAGTAAAGAGTGTAAAATGAAAAGTTATGGTTTTGTGGACATGGAAATGTTCTCTGGTGTGTGTTTTTTTGTATTTAAGTTCAAAATTAAAAAAAAATTAAAGTGTAAGTGGGAAACCTTTAACCAAATAAATAATGATACAATAGAACATAAACAACCTCAATAAACAGGGTTGAGAGAATCAATAGTATCTTAAGGGGTATCTCTGAAAACAGAATACTATTTCAATGAATATTTGACATTGCATCATCTGTTTGCAGTTGAATCAATGTAATTTGTGTTATTATACAGATTAAGAGCTCTCAATATAATTAGAGATAAATTAACAGAAAACTAATGTACTTATAACTACAAAATCATTTGCAAAATTAAAAAAATGAAGATAGCTAATTCCTTGATTTAATGGTGATGACAAATAAACACAAATATTTAGCCATGTGTAATTTTGAACATAGGATTATTCTTTAACCTATTTAGTTTGTTATCTAGAGTTAACATCAGTTAGCTGTTACAAAGTGAAATTCAGCTTTCATATCTTGTCAGATTCTCAGAACCGTAATTAATCATCATTTCAGTGATAGAAGTAGTTTCATATCCTCTGATGATAGCATCTTCCTTTATCATTAAATTTTATGGTGGTACTTCTAAACATTTTAACACCAGGACATTCTAACTCAATAAATAAGATGTATAGTTTCTTGATAACTCAGGTCTTCATGCACTGAATTTTTCAAGGTACGTTGCATTTTTACCATTCCTTTTAATTTCCAAAATGGGTAGATTTAAAAGTGGGGGTTGCTATTTAAAAAATTAAATATACTTACTTGTAGGAGGCAATATTTCCTTCTTTTTTTTTTTTGGTCTGGCAAAAACTACATGAAAACTTAGAGTCACATTTCATTGATAAAAGCCAGATTAAAAAAGTACATTATATGTTAACATGAAAAATCTGTTTAGATGATTATATGCCAGTCAGTCTAATGGAGAATTCATTTGCATACATTAATTGAATAATGAAAATTGGTATTTTGAGGAGAAGTTTATTATATTAAATTTCATTAGGCTGGTTGGTAGAGTTCAGTGATTTTATTTCATTATAATCTGTCCATTTTCACCCACAATTAATTATGTGTATATAAACACATATGAACATGTCTACATATGTACATGCATATACATAGATGTATGTGCCTATAGATATATAAACACATGCATGTATTTGTATGCACCTACGTACATATATATGTGTGTATATATATATATATATATATATATATATGCACACACATACGCTTGGGCCCACAGTTTACTCATCTGGGAATCACTTTCCTCATCTTTAAAATGATAGGGGTGAATTAGTTGATCTTTGATGCCTCTTTTAGCTTCTATGGTTCAATATGCCTTCCCACTTAAAGAAAATGCCTATATTACTGGTATCTATCTGCTAGAATTATATTGTATTTACTTATTTCTATACATGTTGAATTCTGCCAGTAAAATATAATTTTCCTTGAGGGAAGGATTAGTTTCATTTCTTTGTTTGTTGAAATTTCATTTCCCCCAATATCTTAATACACATTTTTGAAGTGAAATGAAAGATGAGTAACAAGAGAGGACAGTACTTAAAAAAAAAAAAGGAATAACTGACATAATAGTTCTCAAAGGTTGCTAGGTGGCTCAGTGGATAGACTTCTGGGTCTGGAGTCAGGAAAACTCATCTTCCTGAGTTCAAATGTGGTCCCAAGATAATAGCTTTGTGACCCTGGGCAAGTTACTTTACCCTGTTTGCTTCAGCTCCTCATCTTTAAAATGAGCTAGAGGGGGAAATGGCAAACCCTTCCAGTAGCTCTGCCAACAAAACCCCAAAGTGGGTCATGAAGAGTCAGACACAACTGAAATAAATCAACAACAACAATGGAATCTCGAGTTTTCAGAAGGTAGTTTCAAAGATCCTTATTTTCCTTGGAGGGGAGGGCATTTTTGTTTTCTCTCAAATCACATTCTTATGCATACCATTAAAATTAAAACTTTTTATAAGGCTATCTGCACCACCCTTTTAGAGTAAGAAAAATGTTCATAATTTTACCTCCCTCTCCTTTGATCTAAACTCTGATGAACCCTTAATTCTCAAAAGTGTGAGTGCATGTATCAGGGAAAAATTAAAAATCCCTATTTACTTCTATTGTGTGCTAGACTGTACTGGTGATTTGCTTTCATTTGGGCAATGCTTAAATATCGTTTCAGTTATGAATCTTGCTAAACAGTAGGTTATGCTCCACTGAAACTCCTCACAGTGAAAATAAATTTGGGGCTATTTCTAGCCAGAGTAGAAATGGGAACCTACAAATACAAGTTGTATTTAATTTCCCTTCAACTTCCTCTACTGGAGGGTTTAATCATCATCATATTCATCATTATTCTATATACATTATAAGAGTATCATAGTAAAAGAAAAAAGCACAAAATCATATTTTAAAATTGCAAAAAGACTAGAGATTTTTAGTCCAACTTCTTAATTTTAAAGGTGAGAAAACTGAGACTCAGAAAGATGAAATGACTTAATGAAAGAAATACAACAAATTAATGAATGTATGTAGAATAGTTAGTGTCAAAGAATAGGAAGAGCGAGCTATTTACAACTTATATTTTATTATGCAAATGAGCCAAGAGATTCAATGTAGAAAGAGCATGGTTCCTTTTCTCCACCATTTGCTAGCTGTGTGGCCTCAGGCATATCTATGAACCTCTCTGAATTTTTAGTCCCTTTATTGATAGAATAGAGAAAACATTAGTTCTGCCTTCCATAGGATCTATAATCCCATATTCTAATGGAACAATGCATATCTAGTATAACTATGAACTACATAAATATATTTTTCCATGATGAATTAGTGAATGGTTATTAATTTGGGATTCTTATTCCAAAGCAGTAGTAGAATAAAATTAATTTGATAATGAATAATTAAATAAGTATGATAAAGAAATGACATCAAAGCTAAGAGGATTTCAGTTCAAGTACCATTTTTTAATTATATTGGCTATATGATCTTGGAAAAGTCTTTTGGTTACTCTTTTACGAAACTCTTAGGCTATAATTTTCAGAGAAGGTGCCAATCTATATTGGAAGAAGGAGATTCTTCACCTGGAATTCCTGTATATCAGGGAAATAATGGGTCCAGTCCCCATCTTTTAATGTCTATTCCTGAAGTCAGGCAACATTCCTTCCATCACATTTTCAAACAATATCAGTAAGCTACAATATATAATGATTTGTTCTATTTACCATTTTGAGAAAAATAAACTCCTCCTCCTCAACTTTTCTCCCTGATGCACCCTAAAGGCCAAAAAAAGTGTTAAAAAAGTCATTAACTGAATATTATCTTTGATATTTAAATGAATTTGCCTTTTAGTTTGATGGAAATCAGATACATTTTTCACCCTTCCAAAATTTTGTTACTGAATCAAGTTCATTAACTATTCTACACAAAAAATAATATACCAGTGTTCTGTGTAACTTCTATGTGGAATACCTTATTTTGGTGATTAATTTAATCTGAAGATCTGTCTGATGACAATTGTCTAGTAATCATTTGTGGGAATATAGTAATTAATTTCTTTTGATACCATAGCCAGCAACTTATTTCACAGGTGTGACTGTGAAATGCATTTTTGCCCCTCTGTCCACTAAATTTATATGGATTGATATCTTGATATAGGCTAATATGCTGGTGTGGGATTAACAGAATTTTTTCGTTCACTGTAGTCTGTGTAGTCAGTAATTATAGAGAATTTCTAAAATTTTCTATATTGTCATTAGGCCTTTATCAATATTAAGTTAGGAAAATCTGAGGTGAAATCCAGCCTTAGATACCTACTAGCTGGGTTACTCTGGGCAATTCACTTAACTTCAGATTTTTCATTTGTAAAATTGTAAAATTTTGTACAAATTTACAAAATTGATTTGTAAAATTTGTAAAATTTACAAATTTGTAAAAATTTATTAAAAAAATATGATGATGATGGCACCAATAATAATGCCTAAACAGTAGGAGATAAATAAATGTTAGCCATATTATTGTTATTACTATCACCAGCTATCTAATTTTAGAATTGGGCTATCATCTTCATTAGATTTGAAACTATTAGGGAAAAAAAAAAGTTGAAGCAGAAGAACCAAAAACCATGTAACCTTGACTTCTCACTCTCATTTACCACACATTTATAGTTTGCTACTAAATCTTGCCTTTTCTACTTTAATATCTCTCTTGTATATCTCCTTCTCTCTACTCACAATTACTACCCTGGGGCAGAATCTCATCAACTCATGCCTATACTATTGATATAGATACACATTTCTACACATTTATGTGTATATGTATTTGTGTCTATATATATATATATATGTTTGTGTATATTTCTAGTCCTGAAATGGAAACCCAAACCCAGACTTTTGAATACTGTACTGTCAACGTGATTCATTTAAGAGTGAGAATTGGCTCAAAGTTATGTGGAGGTAGGTTTGCTATAAGGAAAAAAATAAATTTCATGTAAGTGGTCTTGTGTCAAAATAGAATAGATTATCTCAATAATATTTTTATTGTCAATGTTACCCATTTGTGATGGGCTTTGATGTTCAAAAGAAATTTATATTCAGACATAAGTGTGGGCTAGGTAATCTATGAGGTTAATTTAAGTTCTGAGAGACTGTGATTTTGAGCAAATGTTCCTAATATTATACCATGTATAACAAAATTCAAAGTTTTAATGACAACTAAGTGCCACAATGGATAGAGAGACTTGAAATTAGGAATATTGACATTCAAATCTGACCTCTGACATTCATAACCCTGAGCAAGTCATTAACCTCTGTGTCCTCAATTTCCTTTTCTGTAAATCTAGGGACAATAATAGAGTAATAGCACCTATTTTCCACAGATAGTTGAAAGGATAAAATAAGAATATCTGTTAATACATACACATACATATGTTAACTATGGTTGAGGTAGTCTCAGTTTTAAAAATATATATATTTATATTATATACACATATGTATATATGTAATATTAAAGAAAAATTCCTGTTTTTACAACATTGAGTATTTATGATTTGGTTTATAAACTGAAAGGATGCATACAATGAACCAGATTTTAGGAGTCATCAGTTTCTTCTTTTGAAAATTTACTTTAAAAGTGGGGTATGCCAAGCTACTCCCCAACTGATAAATGTTCAAAGGATATGAATAGGAAGTTTTCAGAAGAAGAAATCAAAGTTATCAAAAGTCACATAAAAATATTCTCAATCATAATTGATTAGAGAAATGCAAATAAAACAACTTGGAGACACCACCTAATGTCTGCCAGATTGGCAAACCTGACAGAAAAAGGAAATGACAAATGACCCAGGGGATGTGGAAAAATAAGAACACTAATGTATAGCTAGGTGGCGCAGTGGATAGAGTTCTGAATCTGGAGTCAGGAAAAGATCTTTTTGAGTTCAAATCCAGCCTCAGACACTTACTAGTTCTGTGACACAGGGCAAGTCACTTAACCCTATTTGCCTCAGTTTCCTCATTTGTAGAAATGAGCTGAAGAAGGAAATGACAAGCTCTAGTACCTCTGCTAAGAAAATCACAAATGGGGTCATGGTGAGCCAAACATGACTTAAAACTACTGAACAACAAAGAGGCATTATTGTTAGAGTTATGGACTAGTCCAATCACTGTGGAGGACAATTTGGAACTGCAGCCAGAGGGGTACAAAACTTTGCATACCTTTTGACCTAAAAATACCACTACTAGGTATGTATCCCAAAGAGATTGAAGGAAAACAAAAAATCCTATATGTGCAAAAATATTTATAGCAAGGGGTGGCTAGGTAGCACAGTGGGTAAAGCGCTGGCCTTGGAGTCAGGAGGACCCAAGTTCGGTTCCAGCCTCAGGCACTTAACACCTACACAAAAAAACTAGCCGTGTAATCTTGGGCAAGTTACTTAACCCCAATTGCCCTCCAAAAGGCCAAATGTGTGTATGTATGTGTGTGTGTGTGTATATATGTGTATATATATATATATATAGCAGTTTTTCTTGTGCTGGCAAAGAAATGGAAATTGAGGGGATGCCCATCAATTGGAGAATGGCTGAACAAGTTGTGGTATATGACTGTACTATAAGAAATGATGAGGGAGATGGTGTCAGAAAAAACCTGGCTACTACCAAGTCATTTCAGTCTTATCAGACTCTCCATGAACCCATTTGGGGTTTTCTTGGCAAAGATACTGAAGTCATTGGCCATTTCCTACTCAAGATCATTTTACAGATGAGGAACTGAGGCAAACAGGGTTAAATGACTTACTGGGTCACACAGCTAGTATCTGAGACTAGATGTGAACTCATTCTCCCAACTCCAGGATCAGAGCTCTATGCACAGCTGCCATGGGGGAAAAAAAATCCTGGGAAAAATGAAATGAAATGATGCAAAATTAAGTGAGTAAAACCAAGAGAATATTGTACACAATAATGGTAATGTTGTAAGGATGACCTGTGAAAGACTTAGCTGCTCTGATCAAGACAATGATCCAAGACAATTCCAAAGGATCCATGATGAAAAATATTATCCACCTCCAGAGGGAGAACTAACTGCAAATTGAAGCATACTTTTTTTCACTTTATTTTTCTTGTTTTGTGTGTATATGTGTATTTTTTTCTTATGCAATGTAGCTAATTTGATATGTTCTGTGTGACTTCTTGTGTAATCATGTATTATCATATATAATTGATATCATATTGTTTGCCTTTTTAAGTGCGTGACAGGACAGCAGAAGATAATTTGGAACTCAAATTTTAAAAATTTATGTTAAAAAATTTAAAATTTAATTGGGAAATGTTTATGAGATAAATAAAAATCTATATTTTAAAAGTGTCATATGGAGATTTGGCATAAAAATATTATTGATATCTGCCAGGAAAAAAATATTTTGGATAAGAAAGTAACACCTGCTTGGTATAAATACTTGCACTAGCTACTTTTATATGTCAGTTTTTACTCATTTCTGGACTACTCAAAGTCAATCATTCAGTACCAAATACCTATCTTAAGGCAGGCTGAATTATTCTGTGATGATTGTAAATAACTATGCAGTTGGTCAAGATGTACCAAAGAGGAGTGTTTACTATGCAATACTCTAGAATGCATCATGAACCAGATAAAAATGTATTTGAGAAATATTTAATGAAATAAAAACATAATAAAAGATAATATGATTCTTGATTTTCTAAGTAAATATGTGGCTGATGGGGACCGTGTTTTTATTGGAGTTAGGCACCACTGCCCTAGATTGGGGTTATGCCTTGAAACAGTTTAACACTTGTATGGTATAATGGAAAGTGCTCTGGATTTAAAGTCAGGACAGCTGAGTCATAATACAGACTAAGTGAATTAGGAAGCATTTTTTTTTTAGCACCTACTACATTTCAGGCACTGTATTAGGCACTAGGGATACCATGATAAACAATTCTACTTCTTCTAAAGGAATTCACAGCCTGTCTGGAGGCAACAAAATGTTCATACAAATAACAGACAAACAAATGAATATACTTATATACAAACATTTCTTTGTATGTATACATATATCTGAATGTGTGTATGCATACACACACTAGTAATATAAGATAGTAGAGGGGCAAAAAAAAGGCATTACTTGACCTAGGGCAAGTCACTTTCCATTCCAATTTTGTTGTTTCTATAATAAAGATGAAGGAATAAAACATTTATCTTCAATATTCTCTGTGTTTCTTCTCTTAGGAAAAAAAATAGGCATTACAGTATAGTATAAAGGACATTGGCTTGATAATTTCAAGACCTGGTATCAGGTGCTTGATGCCCTTTACTAACTCTCCTTTCTAGGGAGTTAGCTAAATTACTATAATTCAAATTAGGTTTTCTAGTCTGGCCCTGACAATAGCTTCATCATAGAACCTTTCTCTAATTCTGATGTATACGGAGTGCAGGCTTCCAACTCAATGGAAACCATGATAAAGACATAAGGGGTGAGGAACAGTTCTTACACAGCATGGACACCAACAGTTACAACACAATCTTCACACTACACTGACTTGTCTCCATCCCTACCACTTATTCTTGCCATACGTTTTACTCACCTCCATGTATAGAATGATGTAATCCAAGAAGTATCAGCTTTATTCTTCCACATTTTACTTCTCTAAATACCCTAGAGGCTGTGGTATGATTAACTTCCACTTGATTCAAGTCTTTTCCAAAGTCTCAGTGGACTCCTTCCATACCCTACTTAAAGTACCACATGTTTCCTGTTCTACCCCAGAGTATTTCCATTCTTCCTAATATATTAACACCTATGTTCCTGCCCCAGTTCTGCCATCAAATAGATCTACGACCTTGGGCAAGTTACTGAATCTTCAAAGCCTCATTTTCCTCATTTGTAAAGTGAGGGGATTGGACTAGATCATTTCTCTCAAAAATCTTAGCTTTAAAATTCTCTAGTCTCAATCGAATTGCCTAACTATACCTTCAGGGGCTGGGAGTCTTTTTGGGGGGTTTGAGCTGCTAATAGTAGTAATTAAACCAGATTAGATTATTTTAATTATCTTCATGTGCTTAACTGAAGACACATTGGAAATGAGTTATAGCCTGGTTTCCTTATTACTTGTCTCACCCGCCTGTTGTTAAAGATTTAATATCTGAGCTTACATTAGAATATGCACAAACCCACTAAATAATTATGTAGTCATCCCTAGCTATAGGCCACCCACCTTCTTCATTTACTATTTATCTTTTTAAATTTTTTTTCTACTTTCTTCAAACATCTAATTAAAAATCAGAGAACAATGCAATGTGGAGTTCTGTTTGTTTGTTTTTGCTTATCTACAAAACAGTAGTGTTTTTAACAGTCCAGATACACACACACACACACACACACACACACACACACACACACACACACA